>NW_028125626.1:0-272639 GCF_965194825.1 Balaenoptera physalus
GAAGAGGATTTGAAAGCAAGGCAGAATTGCAGGAAACAGATTTCAGGAGGGAGATTCGAATCGCCTTTAAAGCACAGGAAAAGCGGCAAAACCTCGTCAATGATGCCCTTGGCCAAAAAGGGCGTATGCGTTTTTTCCAGAATATATTCAGGAAAAAACGCATACGCCCTTTTTGGCCAAGCAAGCAACCTGGAAAGGCAAATCAGCGCTACAAAGAAGTCTCGCTTCCCATCGGTCAAAAGGGCCATGCTGAATAAAGTGTCAAAACCAGAAATGCAGGGCAGGCCATGGAGAAACGGGAGCCTTGCTACGCTGATGGGCGGGATGTAAATTGCCAACAGCCACTCTGGAGAAGTGTACAGTGTGACCTGAAACATCTAAAAAACTCAGCTTAGAGAGCATAGGGCACTTCCACTCATGGGCGTATAAAGTGGGAAAATTAAAAACCAGCAAGACACAGGCACCCCAAAGTTTAGGGCTGCTCTGTTGACAAGAACCTCCAACTTCGTTACACCTTAAATATCCCAGGAAAGAGAAAAATGGATAAAGATGTTGTGGTCCTTATGTACAATGGAATATAGCTCAGCCATGAAATCAACGTCATAAGGCTAGTAGCAGCATGATGAGTGGATTTAGGTACGACGATTCTAAGTGAAATAAGTCACACAGAAAAAGACACTTATCATAAGATATCACTTATAGAGGGAATGTAAAAACCGCTACCCTTGAACTGAATTACAAAACAGAACAGAGTCACACGTTTAGAAAACACACTATGGCTGCTTAACGGGAAAGGTGAGGTGGGGTGATGCATAAAACAAGGGTTTCAAATTAGCTCAGATACCGTTCCATAAACCCAATATGTAATAGACAAGACCTACTCCTTGCTCAGTGAATTGGACTCAACACCCCCTATTCACGGCCCAAGAATATATCTGACTAGTAAGAATCTTAAAACCTATGTATTGATATCTCTTTGTAAGTGAGTCAAGTGGGTGTAAAGTGGAATAAACACAGCAGTGAAAAGCAGCTAAACCCCATTATAAAAATCAATTACTTTTAAAAACCTGTGAAACAAAGACAGTGAAAGAGAGAGAAATTCTTACAAAATTCGTTTAGGGGCAGTTATGCTACCTGGATTGACCATATCTAGACCCACAGCTGATTGAGACATAAGGGTGGACACTCTTGGGGCTGAGAGGTTTGGTGAGGTTGGGTGAGCAAACGCAGACCCTTTAAAGTAATACTGCGTGGTACCCATCCCATGGGTCCCAAATCTCCAGGTTCAAGGGCATCTTCCTACATCGAAAACATGCATGAGAAACCCAGAAGATGGTACACCGTGTGATCGGGAAAGGTTTCTAAAACGCACCTCATTTCTCATGTCCTTGTGCTCGGGTTCGCCATTCCAGCCGCATTACTAGCAATCTCCCTCCTTGGAGAATCAGCACCTTTAACCTCCTGTTCCGTACAGGTTGCAATTTGTCCTGAGGATGAACGGGAAGAAGGGGGAACCAATGAGAGACTAGCTCTAGGTGTTGGGACAGGCACAGGTCACTCTATTTTCCCATCAGGAAGAAGAATTAAGCACAGGCTTAGCCTGCCGCCCGGGACCAGAATAGGGCCTGAAGCAATCCTGCGCTTTTGCGGCCAGCTCCCAAGAAAGCGAGTTGAAAAATGGAGCTCAGGGGCACTGCAATTCACAAACCTGCAGACTTATAAATGATCACTCTCGTCCACAAATATATTGAGGGAAGGCAAAGAAGAGGATTTGAAAGCAAGGCAGAATTGCAGGAAACAGATTTCAGGAGGGAGATTCGAATCGCCTTTAAAGCACAGGAAAAGCGGCAAAACCTCGTCAATGATGCCCTTGGCCAAAAAGGGCGTATGCGTTTTTTCCTGAATATATTCAGGAAAAAACGCATACGCCCTTTTTGGCCAACCAAGCAACCTGGAAAGGCAAATCAGCGCTACAAAGAAGTCTCGCTTCCCACCGGTCAAAAGGGCCATGCTGAATAAAGTGTCAAAACCAGAAATGCAGGACAGGCCATGGAGAAACGGGAGCCTTGCTACGCTGATGGGTGGGATGTAAATTGCCAACAGCCACCCTGGAGAAGTGTACGGTGTGTCCTGAAACATCTAAAAAACTCAGCTTAGAGAGCATAGGGCACTTCCACTCATGGGCGTATAAAGTGGGAAAATTAAAAACCAGCAAGACACAGGCACCCCAATGTTTAGGGCTGCTCTGTTGACAAGAACCTCCAACTTCGTTACACCTTAAAAATCCCAGGAAAGAGAAAAATGGATAAAGATGCTGTGGTCCTTATGTACAATGGAATATCACTCAGCCATGAAATCAACGTCATAAGGCTAGTAGCAGCATGATGAGTGGATTTAGGTACGACGATTCTAAGTGAAATAAGTCACACAGAAAAAGACACTTATCATAAGATATCACTTATAGAGGGAATGTAAAAACCGCTACCCTTGAACTGAATTACAAAACAGAACAGAGTCACACGTTTAGAAAACACACTATGGCTGCTTAACGGGAAAGGTGAGGTGGGGTGATGCATAAAACAAGGGTTTCAAATTAGCTCAGATACCGTTCCATAAACCCAATATGTACTAGACAAGACCTACTCCTTGCTCAGTGAATTGGACTCAAAACCCCCTATTCACGGCCCAAGAATATATCTGACTAGTAAGAATCTTAAAACCTATGTATTGATATCTCTCTGTAAGTGAGTCATGTGGGTGTAAAGTGACATAAACACAGCAGTGAAAAGCAGCTAAACCCCATTATGAAAATCAATTACTTTTAAAAACCTGTGAAAAAAAGACAGTGAAAGAGAGAGAAATTCTTACAAAATTCTTTTAGGGGCAGTTATGCTACCTGGATTGACCATATCTAGACCCACAGCTGATTGAGACATAAGGGTGGACACTCTTGGGGCTGAGAGGTTTGGTGAGGTTGGGTGAGCAAACGCAGACCCTTTAAATTAATACTGCGTGGTGCCCATCCCATGGGTTCCAAATCTCCAGGTTCAAGGGCATCTTCCTACATCGAAAACATGCATGAGAAACCCAGAAGATGGTACACCGTGTGATCGGGAAAGGTTTCTAAAACGCACCTCATTTCTCATGTCCTTGTGCTCGGGTTCGCCATTCCAGCCGCATTACTAGCAATCTCCCTCCTTGGAGAATCAGCACCTTTAACCTCCTGTTCCGTACAGGTTGCAATTTGTCCTGAGGATGAACGGGAAGAAGGGGGAACCAATGAGAGACTAGCTCTAGGTGTTGGGACAGGCACAGGTCACTCTATTTTCCCATCAGGAAGAAGAATTAAGCACAGGCTCAGCCTGCCGCCCGGGACCAGAATAGGGCCTGAAGCAATCCTGCGCTTTTGCGGCCAGCTCCCAAGAAAGCGAGTTGAAAAATGGAGCTCAGGGGCACTGCAATTCACAAACCTGCAGACTTATAAATGATCACTCTCGTCCACAAATATATTGAGGGAAGGCAACGAAGAGGATTTGAAAGCAAGGCAGAATTGCAGGAAACAGATTTCAGGAGGGAGATTCGAATCGCCTTTAAAGCACAGGAAAAGCGGCAAAACCTCGACAATGATGCCCTTGGCCAAAAAGGGCGTATGCGTTTTTTCCTGAATATATTCAGGAAAAAACGCATACGCCCTTTTTGGCCAAGCAAGCAACCTGGAAAGGCAAATCAGCGCTACAAAGAAGTCTCGCTTCCCATCGGTCAAAAGGGCCATGCTGAATAAAGTGTCAAAACCAGAAATGCAGGACAGGCCATGGAGAAACGGGAGCCTTGCTACGCTGATGGGCGGGATGTAAATTGCCAACAGCCACTATGGAGAAGTGTACGGTGTGTCCTGAAACATCTAAAAAACTCAGCTTAGAGAGCATAGGGCACTTCCACTCATGGGCGTATAAAGTGGGAAAATTAAAAACCAGCAAGACACAGGCACCCCAAAGTTTAGGGCTGCTCTGTTGACAAGAACCTCCAACTTCGTTACACCTTAAATATCCCAGGAAAGAGAAAAATGGATAAAGATGTTGTGGTCTTTATGTACAATGGAATATCACTCAGCCATGAAATCAATGTCATAAGGCTAGTAGCAGCATGATGAGTGGATTTAGGTACGACGATTCTAAGTGAAATAAGTCACACAGAAAAAGACACTTATCATAAGATATCACTTATAGAGGGAATGTAAAAACCGCTACCCTTGAACTGAATTACAAAACAGAACAGAGTCACACGTTTAGAAAACACACTATGGCTGCTTAACGGGAAAGGTGAGGTGGGGTGATGCATAAAACAAGGGTTTCAAATTAGCTCAGATACCGTTCCATAAACCCAATATGTAATAGACAAGATCTACTCCTTGCTCAGTGAATTGGACTCAACACCCCCTATTCACGGCCCAAGAATATATCTGACTAGTAAGAATCTTAAAACCTATGTATTGATATCTCTTTGTAAGTGACTCAAGTGGGTGTAAAGTGGAATAAACACAGCAGTGAAAAGCAGCTAAACCCCATTATAAAAATCAATTACTTTTAAAAACCTGTGAAACAAAGACAGTGAAAGAGAGAGAAATTCTTACAAAATTCGTTTAGGGGCAGTTATGCTACCTGGATTGACCATATCTAGACCCACAGCTGATTGAGACATAAGGGTGGACACTCTTGGGGCTGAGAGGTTTGGTGAGGTTGGGTGAGCAAACGCAGACCCTTTAAAGTAATACTGCGTGGTGCCCATCCCATGGGTCCCAAATCTCCAGATTCAAGGGCATCTTCCTACATCGAAAACATGCATGAGAAACCCAGAAGATGGTACACCGTGTGATCGGGAAAGGTTTCTAAAACGCACCTCATTTCTCATGTCCTTGTGCTCGGGTTCGCCATTCCAGCCGCATTACTAGCAATCTCCCTCCTTGGAGAATCAGCACCTTTAACCTCCTGTTCCCTACAGGTTGCAATTTGTCCTGAGGATGAACGGGAAGAAGGGGGAACCAATGAGAGACTAGCTCTAGGTGTTGGGACAGGCACAGGTCACTCTATTTTCCCATCAGGAAGAAGAATTAAGCACAGGCTCAGCCTGCCGCCCGGGACCAGAATAGGGCCTGAAGCAATCCTGCGCTTTTGCGGCCAGCTCCCAAGAAAGCGAGTTGAAAAATGGAGCTCAGGGGCACTGCAATTCACAAACCTGCAGACTTATAAATGATCACTCTCGTCCACAAATATATTGAGGGAAGGCAACGAAGAGGATTTGAAAGCAAGGCAGAATTGCAGGAAACAGATTTCAGGAGGGAGATTCGAATCGCCTTTAAAGCACAGGAAAAGCGGCAAAACCTCGTCAATGATGCCCTTGGCCAAAAAGGGCGTATGCGTTTTTTCCAGAATATATTCAGGAAAAAACGCATACGCCCTTTTTGGCCAAGCAAGCAACCTGGAAAGGCAAATCAGCGCTACAAAGAAGTCTCGCTTCCCATCGGTCAAAAGGGCCATGCTGAATAAAGTGTCAAAACCAGAAATGCAGGGCAGGCCATGGAGAAACGGGAGCCTTGCTACGCTGATGGGCGGGATGTAAATTGCCAACAGCCACTCTGGAGAAGTGTACGGTGTGACCTGAAACATCTAAAAAACTCAGCTTAGAGAGCATAGGGCACTTCCACTCATGGGCGTATAAAGTGGGAAAATTAAAAACCAGCAAGACACAGGCACCCCAAAGTTTAGGGCTGCTCTGTTGACAAGAACCTCCAACTTCGTTACACCTTAAATATCCCAGGAAAGAGAAAAATGGATAAAGATGTTGTGGTCCTTATGTACAATGGAATATAGCTCAGCCATGAAATCAACGTCATAAGGCTAGTAGCAGCATGATGAGTGGATTTAGGTACGACGATTCTAAGTGAAATAAGTCACACAGAAAAAGACACTTATCATAAGATATCACTTATAGAGGGAATGTAAAAACCGCTACCCTTGAACTGAATTACAAAACAGAACAGAGTCACACGTTTAGAAAACACACTATGGCTGCTTAACGGGAAAGGTGAGGTGGGGTGATGCATAAAACAAGGGTTTCAAATTAGCTCAGATACCGTTCCATAAACCCAATATGTAATAGACAAGACCTACTCCTTGCTCAGTGAATTGGACTCAACACCCCCTATTCACGGCCCAAGAATATATCTGACTAGTAAGAATCTTAAAACCTATGTATTGATATCTCTTTGTAAGTGAGTCAAGTGGGTGTAAAGTGGAATAAACACAGCAGTGAAAAGCAGCTAAACCCCATTATAAAAATCAATTACTTTTAAAAACCTGTGAAACAAAGACAGTGAAAGAGAGAGAAATTCTTACAAAATTCGTTTAGGGGCAGTTATGCTACCTGGATTGACCATATCTAGACCCACAGCTGATTGAGACATAAGGGTGGACACTCTTGGGGCTGAGAGGTTTGGTGAGGTTGGGTGAGCAAACGCAGACCCTTTAAAGTAATACTGCGTGGTACCCATCCCATGGGTCCCAAATCTCCAGGTTCAAGGGCATCTTCCTACATCGAAAACATGCATGAGAAACCCAGAAGATGGTACACCGTGTGATCGGGAAAGGTTTCTAAAACGCACCTCATTTCTCATGTCCTTGTGCTCGGGTTCGCCATTCCAGCCGCATTACTAGCAATCTCCCTCCTTGGAGAATCAGCACCTTTAACCTCCTGTTCCGTACAGGTTGCAATTTGTCCTGAGGATGAACGGGAAGAAGGGGGAACCAATGAGAGACTAGCTCTAGGTGTTGGGACAGGCACAGGTCACTCTATTTTCCCATCAGGAAGAAGAATTAAGCACAGGCTCAGCCTGCCGCCCGGGACCAGAATAGGGCCTGAAGCAATCCTGCGCTTTTGCGGCCAGCTCCCAAGAAAGCGAGTTGAAAAATGGAGCTCAGGGGCACTGCAATTCACAAACCTGCAGACTTATAAATGATCACTCTCGTCCACAAATATATTGAGGGAAGGCAACGAAGAGGATTTGAAAGCAAGGCAGAATTGCAGGAAACAGATTTCAGGAGGGAGATTCGAATCGCCTTTAAAGCACAGGAAAAGCGGCAAAACCTCGTCAATGATGCCCTTGGCCAAAAAGGGCGTATGCGTTTTTTCCTGAATATATTCAGGAAAAAACGCATACGCCCTTTTTGGCCAACCAAGCAACCTGGAAAGGCAAATCAGCGCTACAAAGAAGTCTCGCTTCCCACCGGTCAAAAGGGCCATGCTGAATAAAGTGTCAAAACCAGAAATGCAGGACAGGCCATGGAGAAACGGGAGCCTTGCTACGCTGATGGGTGGGATGTAAATTGCCAACAGCCACCCTGGAGAAGTGTACGGTGTGTCCTGAAACATCTAAAAAACTCAGCTTAGAGAGCATAGGGCACTTCCACTCATGGGCGTATAAAGTGGGAAAATTAAAAACCAGCAAGACACAGGCACCCCAATGTTTAGGGCTGCTCTGTTGACAAGAACCTCCAACTTCGTTACACCTTAAAAATCCCAGGAAAGAGAAAAATGGATAAAGATGCTGTGGTCCTTATGTACAATGGAATATCACTCAGCCATGAAATCAACGTCATAAGGCTAGTAGCAGCATGATGAGTGGATTTAGGTACGACGATTCTAAGTGAAATAAGTCACACAGAAAAAGACACTTATCATAAGATATCACTTATAGAGGGAATGTAAAAACCGCTACCCTTGAACTGAATTACAAAACAGAACAGAGTCACACGTTTAGAAAACACACTATGGCTGCTTAACGGGAAAGGTGAGGTGGGGTGATGCATAAAACAAGGGTTTCAAATTAGCTCAGATACCGTTCCATAAACCCAATATGTACTAGACAAGACCTACTCCTTGCTCAGTGAATTGGACTCAAAACCCCCTATTCACGGCCCAAGAATATATCTGACTAGTAAGAATCTTAAAACCTATGTATTGATATCTCTCTGTAAGTGAGTCATGTGGGTGTAAAGTGACATAAACACAGCAGTGAAAAGCAGCTAAACCCCATTATGAAAATCAATTACTTTTAAAAACCTGTGAAAAAAAGACAGTGAAAGAGAGAGAAATTCTTACAAAATTCTTTTAGGGGCAGTTATGCTACCTGGATTGACCATATCTAGACCCACAGCTGATTGAGACATAAGGGTGGACACTCTTGGGGCTGAGAGGTTTGGTGAGGTTGGGTGAGCAAACGCAGACCCTTTAAATTAATACTGCGTGGTGCCCATCCCATGGGTTCCAAATCTCCAGGTTCAAGGGCATCTTCCTACATCGAAAACATGCATGAGAAACCCAGAAGATGGTACACCGTGTGATCGCGAAAGGTTTCTAAACGCACCTCATTTCTCATCTCCTTGTGCTCGGGTTCGCCATTCCAGCTGCTTTACTAGCAACCTCCCTCCTTGGAGAATCATCACCTTTAACCTCCTGTTCCGTACAGGTTGCAATTTGTCCTGAGGATGAACGAGAAGAGGGGAAAACAATGAGAGACTAGCTCTAGGTGTTGGGACAGGCACAGTTCACTCTATTTTCCCATCAGGAAGAAGAATTAAGCACAGGCTCAGCCTGCCGCACGGGACCAGAATAGGGCCTGAAGCAATCCTGCGCTTTTGCGGCCAGCTCCCAAGAAAGCGAGTTGAAAAATGGAGCTCAGGGGCACTGCAATTCACAAACCTGCAGACTTATAAATGACCACTCTCGTCCACAAATATATTGAGGGAAGGCAACGAAGAGGATTTGAAAGCAAGGCAGAATTGCAGGAAACAGATTTCAGGAGGGAGATTCGAATCGCCTTTTAAGCACAGGAAAAGCGGCAAAACCTCGACAATGATGCCCTTGGCCAAAAAGGGCGTATGCGTTTTTTCCTGAATATATTCAGGAAAAAACGCATACGCCCTTTTTGGCCAAGCAAGCAACCTGGAAAGGCAAATCAGCGCTACAAAGAAGTCTCGCTTCCCATCGGTCAAAAGGGCCATGCTGAATAAAGTGTCAAAACCAGAAATGCAGGGCAGGCCATGGAGAAACGGGAGGCTTGCTACGCTGATGGGCGGGATGTAAATTGCCAACAGCCACTCTGGAGAAGTGTACGGTGTGTCGTGAAACATCTAAAAAACTCAGCTTAGAGAGCATAGGGCACTTCCACTCATGGGCGTATAAAGTGGGAAAATTAAAAACCAGCAAGACACAGGCACCCCAAAGTTTAGGGCTGCTCTGTTGACAAGAACCTCCAACTTCGTTACACCTTAAATATCCCAGGAAAGAGAAAAATGGATAAAGATGTTGTGGTCTTTATGTACAATGGAATATCACTCAGCCATGAAATCAACGTCATAAGGCTAGTAGCAGCATGATGAGTGGATTTAGGTACGACGATTCTAAGTGAAATAAGTCACACAGAAAAAGACACTTATCATAAGATATCACTTATAGAGGGAATGTAAAAACCGCTACCCTTGAACTGAATTACAAAACAGAACAGAGTCACACGTTTAGAAAACACACTATGGCTGCTTAACGGGAAAGGTGAGGTGGGGTGATGCATAAAACAAGGGTTTCAAATTAGCTCAGATACCGTTCCATAAACCCAATATGTAATAGACAAGACCTACTCCTTGCTCAGTGAATTGGACTCAACACCCCCTATTCACGGCCCAAGAATATATCTGACTAGTAAGAATCTTAAAACCTATGTATTGATATCTCTTTGTAAGTGAGTCAAGTGGGTGTAAAGTGGAATAAACACAGCAGTGAAAAGCAGCTAAACCCCATTATAAAAATCAATTACTTTTAAAAACCTGTGAAACAAAGACAGTGAAAGAGAGAGAAATTCTTACAAAATTCGTTTAGGGGCAGTTATGCTACCTGGATTGACCATATCTAGACCCACAGCTGATTGAGACATAAGGGTGGACACTCTTGGGGCTGAGAGGTTTGGTGAGGTTGGGTGAGCAAACGCAGACCCTTTAAAGTAATACTGCGTGGTACCCATCCCATGGGTCCCAAATCTCCAGGTTCAAGGGCATCTTCCTACATCGAAAACATGCATGAGAAACCCAGAAGATGGTACACCGTGTGATCGGGAAAGGTTTCTAAAACGCACCTCATTTCTCATGTCCTTGTGCTCGGGTTCGCCATTCCAGCCGCATTACTAGCAATCTCCCTCCTTGGAGAATCAGCACCTTTAACCTCCTGTTCCGTACAGGTTGCAATTTGTCCTGAGGATGAACGGGAAGAAGGGGGAACCAATGAGAGACTAGCTCTAGGTGTTGGGACAGGCACAGGTCACTCTATTTTCCCATCAGGAAGAAGAATTAAGCACAGGCTCAGCCTGCCGCCCGGGACCAGAATAGGGCCTGAAGCAATCCTGCGCTTTTGCGGCCAGCTCCCAAGAAAGCGAGTTGAAAAATGGAGCTCAGGGGCACTGCAATTCACAAACCTGCAGACTTATAAATGATCACTCTCGTCCACAAATATATTGAGGGAAGGCAACGAAGAGGATTTGAAAGCAAGGCAGAATTGCAGGAAACAGATTTCAGGAGGGAGATTCGAATCGCCTTTAAAGCACAGGAAAAGCGGCAAAACCTCGTCAATGATGCCCTTGGCCAAAAAGGGCGTATGCGTTTTTTCCTGAATATATTCAGGAAAAAACGCATACGCCCTTTTTGGCCAACCAAGCAACCTGGAAAGGCAAATCAGCGCTACAAAGAAGTCTCGCTTCCCATCGGTCAAAAGGGCCATGCTGAATAAAGTGTCAAAACCAGAAATGCAGGACAGGCCATGGAGAAACGGGAGCCTTGCTACGCTGATGGGTGGGATGTAAATTGCCAACAGCCACCCTGGAGAAGTGTACGGTGTGTCCTGAAACATCTAAAAAACTCAGCTTAGAGAGCATAGGGCACTTCCACTCATGGGCGTATAAAGTGGGAAAATTAAAAACCAGCAAGACACAGGCACCCCAATGTTTAGGGCTGCTCTGTTGACAAGAACCTCCAACTTCGTTACACCTTAAAAATCCCAGGAAAGAGAAAAATGGATAAAGATGTTGTGGTCCTTATGTACAATGGAATATCACTCAGCCATGAAATCAACGTCATAAGGCTAGTAGCAGCATGATGAGTGGATTTAGGTACGACGATTCTAAGTGAAATAAGTCACACAGAAAAAGACACTTATCATAAGATATCACTTATAGAGGGAATGTAAAAACCGCTACCCTTGAACTGAATTACAAAACAGAACAGAGTCACACGTTTAGAAAACACACTATGGCTGCTTAACGGGAAAGGTGAGGTGGGGTGATGCATAAAACAAGGATTTCAAATTAGCTCAGATACCGTTCCATAAACCCAATATGTACTAGACACGACCTACTCCTTGCTCAGTGAATTGGACTCAAAACCCCCTATTCACGGCCCAAGAATATATCTGACTAGTAAGAATCTTAAAACCTATGTATTGATATCTCTCTGTAAGTGAGTCATGTGGGTGTAAAGTGACATAAACACAGCAGTGAAAAGCAGCTAAACCCCATTATAAAAATCAATTACTTTTAAAAACCTGTGAAAAAAAGACAGTGAAAGAGAGAGAAATTCTTACAAAATTCTTTTAGGGGCAGTTATGCTACCTGGATTGACCATATCTAGACCCACAGCTGATTGAGACATAAGGGTGGACACTCTTGGGGCTGAGAGGTTTGGTGAGGTTGGGTGAGGAAACGCAGACCCTTTAAAGTAACACTGCGTGGTACCCATCCCATGGGTTCCAAATCTCCAGGTTCAAGGGCATCTTCCTACATCGAAAACATGCATGAGAAACCCAGAAGATGGTACACCGTGTGATCGCGAAAGGTTTCTAAACGCACCTCATTTCTCATCTCCTTGTGCTCGGGTTCGCCATTCCAGCTGCTTTACTAGCAACCTCCCTCCTTGGAGAATCATCACCTTTAACCTCCTGTTCCGTACAGGTTGCAATTTGTCCTGAGGATGAACGAGAAGAGGGGAAAACAATGAGAGACTAGCTCTAGGTGTTGGGACAGGCACAGTTCACTCTATTTTCCCATCAGGAAGAAGAATTAAGCACAGGCTCAGCCTGCCGCCCGGGACCAGAATAGGGCCTGAAGCAATCCTGCGCTTTTGCGGCCAGCTCCCAAGAAAGCGAGTTGAAAAATGGAGCTCAGGGGCACTGCAATTCACAAACCTGCAGACTTATAAATGATCACTCTCGTCCACAAATATATTGAGGGAAAGCAACGAAGAGGATTTGAAAGCAAGGCAGAATTGCAGGAAACAGATTTCAGGAGGGAGATTCGAATCGCCTTTAAAGCACAGGAAAAGCGGCAAAACCTCGACAATGATGCCCTTGGCCAAAAAGGGCGTATGCGTTTTTTCCTGAATATATTCAGGAAAAAACGCATACGCCCTTTTTGGCCAAGCAAGCAACCTGGAAAGGCAAATCAGCGCTACAAAGAAGTCTCGCTTCCCATCGGTCAAAAGGGCCATGCTGAATAAAGTGTCAAAACCAGAAATGCAGGACAGGCCATGGAGAAACGGGAGCCTTGCTACGCTGATGGGCGGGATGTAAATTGCCAACAGCCACTCTGGAGAAGTGTACGGTGTGTCCTGAAACATCTAAAAAACTCAGCTTAGAGAGCATAGGGCACTTCCACTAATGGGCGTATAAAGTGGGAAAATTAAAAACCAGCAAGACACAGGCACCCCAAAGTTTAGGGCTGCTCTGTTGACAAGAACCTCCACTTCGTTACACCTTAAATATCCCAGGAAAGAGAAAAATGGATAAAGAAGTTGTGGTCCTTATGTACAATGGAATATCACTCAGCCATGAAATCAACGTCATAAGGTTAGTAGCACCATGATGAGTGGATTTAGGTACTACGATTCTAAGTGAAATAAGTCACACAGAAAAAGACACTTATCATAAGATATCAGTTATAGAGGGAATGTAAAAACCGCTACCCTTGAACTGAATTACAAAACAGAACAGAGTCACACGTTTAGAAAACACACTATGGCTGCTTAACGGGAAAGGTGAGGTGGAGTGATGCATAAAACAAGGGTTTCAAACTAGCTCAGATACCGTTCCATAAACCCAGTATGTAATCGACAAGACCTACTCCTTGCTCAGTGAATTGGACTCAACACCCCCTATTCACGGCCCAAGAATATATCTGACTAGTAAGAATCTTAAAACCTATGTATTGATATCTCTCTGTAAGTGAGTCAAGTGGGTGTAAAGTGGCATAAACACAGCAGTGAAAAGCAGCTAAACCCCATTATAAAAATCAATTACTTTTAAAAACCTGTGAAACAAAGACAGTGAAAGAGAGAGAAATTCTTACAAAATTCGTTTAGGGGCAGTTATGTTACCTGGATTGACCATATCTAGACCCACAGCTGATTGAGACATAAGGGTGGACACTCTTGGGGCTGAGAGGTTTGGTGAGGTTGGGTGAGCAAACGCAGACCCTTTAAAGTAATACTGCGTGGTACCCATCCCATGGGTCCCAAATCTCCAGGTTCAAGGGCATCTTCCTTCATCGAAAACATGCATGAGAAACCCAGAAGATGGTACACCGTGTGATCGGGAAAGGTTTCTAAAACGCACCTCATTTCTCATGTCCTTGTGCTCGGGTTCGCCATTCCAGCCGCATTACTAGCAATCTCCCTCCTTGGAGAATCAGCACCTTTAACCTCCTGTTCCGTACAGGTTGCAATTTGTCCTGAGGATGAACGGGAAGAAGGGGGAACCAATGAGAGACTAGCTCTAGGTGTTGGGACAGGCACAGGTCACTCTATTTTCCCATCAGGAAGAAGAATTAAGCACAGGCTCAGCCTGCCGCCCGGGACCAGAATAGGGCCTGAAGCAATCCTGCGCTTTTGCGGCCAGCTCCCAAGAAAGCGAGTTGAAAAATGGAGCTCAGGGGCACTGCAATTCACAAACCTGCAGACTTATAAATGATCACTCTCGTCCACAAATATATTGAGGGAAGGCAACGAAGAGGATTTGAAAGCAAGGCAGAATTGCAGGAAACAGATTTCAGGAGGGAGATTCGAATCGCCTTTAAAGCACAGGAAAAGCGGCAAAACCTCGACAATGATGCCCTTGGCCAAAAAGGGCGTATGCGTTTTTTCCTGAATATATTCAGGAAAAAACGCATACGCCCTTTTTGGCCAACCAAGCAACCTGGAAAGGCAAATCAGCGCTACAAAGAAGTCTCGCTTCCCATCGGTCAAAAGGGCCATGCTGAATAAAGTGTCAAAACCAGAAATGCAGGACAGGCCATGGAGAAACGGGAGCCTTGCTACGCTGATGGGCGGGATGTAAATTGCCAACAGCCACTATGGAGAAGTGTACGGTGTGTCCTGAAACATCTAAAAAACTCAGCTTAGAGAGCATAGGGCACTTCCACTCATGGGCGTATAAAGTGGGAAAATTAAAAACCAGCAAGACACAGGCACCCCAAAGTTTAGGGCTGCTCTGTTGACAAGAACCTCCAACTTCGTTACACCTTAAATATCCCAGGAAAGAGAAAAATGGATAAAGATGTTGTGGTCTTTATGTACAATGGAATATCACTCAGCCATGAAATCAATGTCATAAGGCTAGTAGCAGCATGATGAGTGGATTTAGGTACGACGATTCTAAGTGAAATAAGTCACACAGAAAAAGACACTTATCATAAGATATCACTTATAGAGGGAATGTAAAAACCGCTACCCTTGAACTGAATTACAAAACAGAACAGAGTCACACGTTTAGAAAACACACTATGGCTGCTTAACGGGAAAGGTGAGGTGGGGTGATGCATAAAACAAGGGTTTCAAATTAGCTCAGATACCGTTCCATAAACCCAATATGTACTAGACAAGACCTACTCCTTGCTCAGTGAATTGGACTCAAAACCCCCTATTCACGGCCCAAGAATATATCTGACTAGTAAGAATCTTAAAAGCTATGTATTGATATCTCTCTGTAAGTGAGTCATGTGGGTGTAAAGTGACATAAACACAGCAGTGAAAAGCAGCTAAACCCCATTATAAAAATCAATTACTTTTAAAAACCTGTGAAAAAAAGACAGTGAAAGAGAGAGAAATTCTTACAAAATTCTTTTAGGGGCAGTTATGCTACCTGGATTGACCATATCTAGACCCACAGCTGATTGAGACATAAGGGTGGACACTCTTGGGGCTGAGAGGTTTGGTGAGGTTGGGTGAGCAAACGCAGACCCTTTAAAGTAATACTGCGTGGTACCCATCCCATGGGTCCCAAATCTCCAGGTTCAAGGGCATCTTCCTACATCGAAAACATGCATGAGAAACCCAGAAGATGGTACACCGTGTGATCGGGAAAGGTTTCTAAAACGCACCTCATTTCTCATGTCCTTGTGCTCGGGTTCGCCATTCCAGCCGCATTACTAGCAATCTCCCTCCTTGGAGAATCAGCACCTTTAACCTCCTGTTCCGTACAGGTTGCAATTTGTCCTGAGGATGAACGGGAAGAAGGGGGAACCAATGAGAGACTAGCTCTAGGTGTTGGGACAGGCACAGGTCACTCTATTTTCCCATCAGGAAGAAGAATTAAGCACAGGCTCAGCCTGCCGCCCGGGACCAGAATAGGGCCTGAAGCAATCCTGCGCTTTTGCGGCCAGCTCCCAAGAAAGCGAGTTGAAAAATGGAGCTCAGGGGCACTGCAATTCACAAACCTGCAGACTTATAAATGATCACTCTCGTCCACAAATATATTGAGGGAAGGCAACGAAGAGGATTTGAAAGCAAGGCAGAATTGCAGGAAACAGATTTCAGGAGGGAGATTCGAATCGCCTTTAAAGCACAGGAAAAGCGGCAAAACCTCGTCAATGATGCCCTTGGCCAAAAAGGGCGTATGCGTTTTTTCCTGAATATATTCAGGAAAAAACGCATACGCCCTTTTTGGCCAACCAAGCAACCTGGAAAGGCAAATCAGCGCTACAAAGAAGTCTCGCTTCCCATCGGTCAAAAGGGCCATGCTGAATAAAGTGTCAAAACCAGAAATGCAGGACAGGCCATGGAGAAACGGGAGCCTTGCTACGCTGATGGGTGGGATGTAAATTGCCAACAGCCACCCTGGAGAAGTGTACGGTGTGTCCTGAAACATCTAAAAAACTCAGCTTAGAGAGCATAGGGCACTTCCACTCATGGGCGTATAAAGTGGGAAAATTAAAAACCAGCAAGACACAGGCACCCCAATGTTTAGGGCTGCTCTGTTGACAAGAACCTCCAACTTCGTTACACCTTAAAAATCCCAGGAAAGAGAAAAATGGATAAAGATGTTGTGGTCCTTATGTACAATGGAATATCACTCAGCCATGAAATCAACGTCATAAGGCTAGTAGCAGCATGATGAGTGGATTTAGGTACGACGATTCTAAGTGAAATAAGTCACACAGAAAAAGACACTTATCATAAGATATCACTTATAGAGGGAATGTAAAAACCGCTACCCTTGAACTGAATTACAAAACAGAACAGAGTCACACGTTTAGAAAACACACTATGGCTGCTTAACGGGAAAGGTGAGTTGGGGTGATGCATAAAACAAGGATTTCAAATTAGCTCAGATACCGTTCCATAAACCCAATATGTACTAGACACGACCTACTCCTTGCTCAGTGAATTGGACTCAAAACCCCCTATTCACGGCCCAAGAATATATCTGACTAGTAAGAATCTTAAAACCTATGTATTGATATCTCTCTGTAAGTGAGTCATGTGGGTGTAAAGTGACATAAACACAGCAGTGAAAAGCAGCTAAACCCCATTATAAAAATCAATTACTTTTAAAAACCTGTGAAAAAAAGACAGTGAAAGAGAGAGAAATTCTTACAAAATTCTTTTAGGGGCAGTTATGCTACCTGGATTGACCATATCTAGACCCACAGCTGATTGAGACATAAGGGTGGACACTCTTGGGGCTGAGAGGTTTGGTGAGGTTGGGTGAGGAAACGCAGACCCTTTAAAGTAACACTGCGTGGTACCCATCCCATGGGTTCCAAATCTCCAGGTTCAAGGGCATCTTCCTACATCGAAAACATGCATGAGAAACCCAGAAGATGGTACACCGTGTGATCGCGAAAGGTTTCTAAACGCACCTCATTTCTCATCTCCTTGTGCTCGGGTTCGCCATTCCAGCTGCTTTACTAGCAACCTCCCTCCTTGGAGAATCATCACCTTTAACCTCCTGTTCCGTACAGGTTGCAATTTGTCCTGAGGATGAACGAGAAGAGGGGAAAACAATGAGAGACTAGCTCTAGGTGTTGGGACAGGCACAGTTCACTCTATTTTCCCATCAGGAAGAAGAATTAAGCACAGGCTCAGCCTGCCGCCCGGGACCAGAATAGGGCCTGAAGCAATCCTGCGCTTTTGCGGCCAGCTCCCAAGAAAGCGAGTTGAAAAATGGAGCTCAGGGGCACTGCAATTCACAAACCTGCAGACTTATAAATGATCACTCTCGTCCACAAATATATTGAGGGAAAGCAACGAAGAGGATTTGAAAGCAAGGCAGAATTGCAGGAAACAGATTTCAGGAGGGAGATTCGAATCGCCTTTAAAGCACAGGAAAAGCGGCAAAACCTCGACAATGATGCCCTTGGCCAAAAAGGGCGTATGCGTTTTTTCCTGAATATATTCAGGAAAAAACGCATACGCCCTTTTTGGCCAAGCAAGCAACCTGGAAAGGCAAATCAGCGCTACAAAGAAGTCTCGCTTCCCATCGGTCAAAAGGGCCATGCTGAATAAAGTGTCAAAACCAGAAATGCAGGACAGGCCATGGAGAAACGGGAGCCTTGCTACGCTGATGGGCGGGATGTAAATTGCCAACAGCCACTCTGGAGAAGTGTACGGTGTGTCCTGAAACATCTAAAAAACTCAGCTTAGAGAGCATAGGGCACTTCCACTAATGGGCGTATAAAGTGGGAAAATTAAAAACCAGCAAGACACAGGCACCCCAAAGTTTAGGGCTGCTCTGTTGACAAGAACCTCCACTTCGTTACACCTTAAATATCCCAGGAAAGAGAAAAATGGATAAAGAAGTTGTGGTCCTTATGTACAATGGAATATCACTCAGCCATGAAATCAACGTCATAAGGTTAGTAGCACCATGATGAGTGGATTTAGGTACTACGATTCTAAGTGAAATAAGTCACACAGAAAAAGACACTTATCATAAGATATCAGTTATAGAGGGAATGTAAAAACCGCTACCCTTGAACTGAATTACAAAACAGAACAGAGTCACACGTTTAGAAAACACACTATGGCTGCTTAACGGGAAAGGTGAGGTGGAGTGATGCATAAAACAAGGGTTTCAAACTAGCTCAGATACCGTTCCATAAACCCAGTATGTAATCGACAAGACCTACTCCTTGCTCAGTGAATTGGACTCAACACCCCCTATTCACGGCCCAAGAATATATCTGACTAGTAAGAATCTTAAAACCTATGTATTGATATCTCTCTGTAAGTGAGTCAAGTGGGTGTAAAGTGGCATAAACACAGCAGTGAAAAGCAGCTAAACCCCATTATAAAAATCAATTACTTTTAAAAACCTGTGAAACAAAGACAGTGAAAGAGAGAGAAATTCTTACAAAATTCGTTTAGGGGCAGTTATGTTACCTGGATTGACCATATCTAGACCCACAGCTGATTGAGACATAAGGGTGGACACTCTTGGGGCTGAGAGGTTTGGTGAGGTTGGGTGAGCAAACGCAGACCCTTTAAAGTAATACTGCGTGGTACCCATCCCATGGGTCCCAAATCTCCAGGTTCAAGGGCATCTTCCTTCATCGAAAACATGCATGAGAAACCCAGAAGATGGTACACCGTGTGATCGGGAAAGGTTTCTAAAACGCACCTCATTTCTCATGTCCTTGTGCTCGGGTTCGCCATTCCAGCCGCATTACTAGCAATCTCCCTCCTTGGAGAATCAGCACCTTTAACCTCCTGTTCCGTACAGGTTGCAATTTGTCCTGAGGATGAACGGGAAGAAGGGGGAACCAATGAGAGACTAGCTCTAGGTGTTGGGACAGGCACAGGTCACTCTATTTTCCCATCAGGAAGAAGAATTAAGCACAGGCTCAGCCTGCCGCCCGGGACCAGAATAGGGCCTGAAGCAATCCTGCGCTTTTGCGGCCAGCTCCCAAGAAAGCGAGTTGAAAAATGGAGCTCAGGGGCACTGCAATTCACAAACCTGCAGACTTATAAATGATCACTCTCGTCCACAAATATATTGAGGGAAGGCAACGAAGAGGATTTGAAAGCAAGGCAGAATTGCAGGAAACAGATTTCAGGAGGGAGATTCGAATCGCCTTTAAAGCACAGGAAAAGCGGCAAAACCTCGACAATGATGCCCTTGGCCAAAAAGGGCGTATGCGTTTTTTCCTGAATATATTCAGGAAAAAACGCATACGCCCTTTTTGGCCAACCAAGCAACCTGGAAAGGCAAATCAGCGCTACAAAGAAGTCTCGCTTCCCATCGGTCAAAAGGGCCATGCTGAATAAAGTGTCAAAACCAGAAATGCAGGACAGGCCATGGAGAAACGGGAGCCTTGCTACACTGATGGGCGGGATGTAAATTGCCAACAGCCACTATGGAGAAGTGTACGGTGTGTCCTGAAACATCTAAAAAACTCAGCTTAGAGAGCATAGGGCACTTCCACTCATGGGCGTATAAAGTGGGAAAATTAAAAACCAGCAAGACACAGGCACCCCAAAGTTTAGGGCTGCTCTGTTGACAAGAACCTCCAACTTCGTTACACCTTAAATATCCCAGGAAAGAGAAAAATGGATAAAGATGTTGTGGTCTTTATGTACAATGGAATATCACTCAGCCATTAAATCAATGTCATAAGGCTAGTAGCAGCATGATGAGTGGATTTAGGTACGACGATTCTAAGTGAAATAAGTCACACAGAAAAAGACACTTATCATAAGATATCACTTATAGAGGGAATGTAAAAACCGCTACCCTTGAACTGAATTACAAAACAGAACAGAGTCACACGTTTAGAAAACACACTATGGCTGCTTAACGGGAAAGGTGAGGTGGGGTGATGCATAAAACAAGGGTTTCAAATTAGCTCAGATACCGTTCCATAAACCCAATATGTACTAGACAAGACCTACTCCTTGCTCAGTGAATTGGACTCAAAACCCCCTATTCACGGCCCAAGAATATATCTGACTAGTAAGAATCTTAAAAGCTATGTATTGATATCTCTCTGTAAGTGAGTCATGTGGGTGTAAAGTGACATAAACACAGCAGTGAAAAGCAGCTAAACCCCATTATAAAAATCAATTACTTTTAAAAACCTGTGAAAAAAAGACAGTGAAAGAGAGAGAAATTCTTACAAAATTCTTTTAGGGGCAGTTATGCTACCTGGATTGACCATATCTAGACCCACAGCTGATTGAGACATAAGGGTGGACACTCTTGGGGCTGAGAGGTTTGGTGAGGTTGGGTGAGGAAACGCAGACCCTTTAAAGTAACACTGCGTGGTACCCATCCCATGGGTTCCAAATCTCCAGGTTCAAGGGCATCTTCCTACATCGAAAACATGCATGAGAAACCCAGAAGATCGTACACCGTGTGATCGCGAAAGGTTTCTAAACGCACCTCATTTCTCATCTCCTTGTGCTCGGGTTCGCCATTCCAGCTGCTTTACTAGCAACCTCCCTCCTTGGAGAATCATCACCTTTAACCTCCTGTTCCATATAGGTTGAAATTTGTCCTGAGGATGAACGAGAAGAGGGGAAAACAATGAGAGACTAGCTCTAGGTGTTGGGACAGGCACAGTTCACTCTATTTTCCCATCAGGAAGAAGAATTAAGCACAGGCTCAGCCTGCCGCCCGGGACCAGAATAGGGCCTGAAGCAATCCTGCGCTTTTGCGGCCAGCTCCCAAGAAAGCGAGTTGAAAAATGGAGCTCAGGGGCACTGCAATTCACAAACCTGCAGACTTATAAATGATCACTCTCGTCCACAAATATATTGAGGGAAAGCAACGAAGAGGATTTGAAAGCAAGGCAGAATTGCAGGAAACAGATTTCAGGAGGGAGATTCGAATCGCCTTTAAAGCACAGGAAAAGCGGCAAAACCTCGACAATGATGCCTTTGGCCAAAAAGGGCGTATGCGTTTTTTCCTGAATATATTCAGGAAAAAACGCATACGCCCTTTTTGGCCAAGCAAGCAACCTGGAAAGGCAAATCAGCGCTACAAAGAAGTCTCGCTTCCCATCGGTCAAAAGGGCCATGCTGAATAAAGTGTCAAAACCAGAAATGCAGGACAGGCCATGGAGAAACGGGAGCCTTGCTACGCTGATGGGCGGGATGTAAATTGCCAACAGCCACTCTGGAGAAGTGTACGGTGTGTCCTGAAACATCTAAAAAACTCAGCTTAGAGAGCATAGGGCACTTCCACTCATGGGCGTATAAAGTGGGAAAATTAAAAACCAGCAAGACACAGGTACCCCAAAGTTTAGGGCTGCTCTGTTGACAAGAACCTCCACTTCGTTACACCTTAAATATCCCAGGAAAGAGAAAAATGGATAAAGAAGTTGTGGTCCTTATGTACAATGGAATATCACTCAGCCATGAAATCAACGTCATAAGGTTAGTAGCACCATGATGAGTGGATTTAGGTACTACGATTCTAAGTGAAATAAGTCACACAGAAAAAGACACTTATCATAAGATATCAGTTATAGAGGGAATGTAAAAACCGCTACCCTTGAACTGAATGACAAAACAGAACAGAGTCACACGTTTAGAAAACACACTATGGCTGCTTAACGGGAAAGGTGAGGTGGGGTGATGCATAAAACAAGGGTTTCAAATTAGGTCAGATACCGTTCCATAAACCCAATATGTACTAGACAAGACCTACTCCTTGCTCAGAGAATTAGACTCAACACCACCGATTCACCGTCCAAGAATATATCTGACTAGTAAGAATCTTAAAACCTATGTATTGATATCTCTCTGTAAGTGAGTCAAGTGGGTGTAAAGCAGCATACACAGAGCAGTGAAAAGCAGCTAAACCCCATTATAAAAATCAATTACTTTTACAAAAACGTGAAACAAAGACAGTGAAAGAGTGGGAAATTCTTTCAAAATTCGTTCAGGGGCTGTGATGCCACCTGGATTGACCATATCTAGACCCACAGCTGATTGAGACATAATGGTGGACACTCTTGGGGATGAGAGGTTTGGTGAGGTTGGGTGAGCAAACGCAGACCCTTTAAATTAATACTGTGTGGTGCCCATCCCATGGGTCCCAAATCTCCAGGATCAAGGGCATCTTCCTACATCGAAAACATGCATGAGAAACCCAGAAAATGGCACACCGTGTGATCGGGAAAGGTTTCTAAAACGCACCTCATTTCTCATCTCCTTGTGCTCGGGTTCACCATTCCAGCGGCTTTATTAGCAATCTCCCTCCTTGGAGAATCAGCACCTTTAACCTCCTGTTCCGTACAGGTTGCAATTTGTCCTGAGGATGAACGGGAAGCGGGGAAAACAATGAGAGACTAGCTCTAGGTGTTGGGACAGGCACAGGTCACTCTATTTTCCCATCAGGAAGAAGAATTAACCGCAGGCTCAGCCTGCCGCCCGGGACCAAAATAGGGCCTGAAGCAATCCTGCGCTTTTGCGGCCAGCTCCCAAGAAAGCGAGTTGAAAAATGGAGCTCAGGGGCACTGCAATTCACAAACCTGCAGACTTATAAAGGATCACTCTCGTCCACAAATATATTGAGAGAAGGCAACGAAGAGGATTTGAAAGCAAGGCAGAATTGCAGGAAACAGATTTCAGGAGGGAGATTCGAATCGCCTTTAAAGCACAGGAGAAGCAGCGAAACCTCGACAATGATGCCCTTGGCCAAAAAGGGCGTATGCGTTTTTTCCTGAATATATTCAGGAAAAAATGCATACGCCCTTTTTGGCCAACCAAGCAACCTGGAAAGGCAAATCAGCGCTGCAAAGAAGTCTCGCTTCCCATCGGTCAAAAGGGCAATGCTGAATAAAGTGTCAAAACCAGAAGTGCAGGACAGGCCATGGAGAAACGGGAGCCTTGCTACGCTGATGGGCGGGAGGTAAATGGCCAACAGCCACTCTGGACAAGTGTACGGTGTGTCCTGAAACATCTAAAAAACTCAGCTTAGAGAGCATAGGGCACTTCCACTCATGGGCGTATAAATTGGGAAAACTAAAAATCAGCAAGACACAGGCACCCCAACGTTTAGGGCTGCTCTGTTGACAAGAACCTCCACTTCGTTACACCTTAAATATCTCAGGAAAGAGAAAAATGGATAAAGAAGTTGTGGTCCTTATGTACAATGGAATATCACTCAGCCATGAAATCAACGTCATAAGGCTAGTAGCAGCATGATGAGTGGATTTAGGTACGACGATTCTAAGTGAAATAAGTCACACAGAAAAAGACACTTATCATAAGATATCACTTATAGAGGGAATGTAAAAACCGCTACCCTTGAACTGAATTACAAAACAGAACAGAGTCACACGTTTAGAAAACACACTATGGCTGCTTAACGGGAAAGGTGAGGTGGGGTGATGCATAAAACAAGGGTTTCAAATTAGGTCAGATACCGTTCCATAAACCCAATATGTACTAGACAAGACCTACTCCTTGCTCAGTGAATTCGACTGAACACCCCCGATTCACCGTCCAAGAATATATGTGACTAGTAAGAATCTTAAAACCTATGTATTGATATCTCTCTGTAAGTGAGTCAAGTGGGTGTAAAGTGGCATAAACACAGCAGTGAAAAGCAGCTAAACCCCATTATAAAAATCAATTACTTTTAAAAACCTGTGAAAAAAAGACAGTGAAAGAGAGAGAAATTCTTACAAAATTCGTTTATGGGCAGTGATGCTACCTGGATTGACCATATCTAGACCCACAGCTGATTGAGACATAAGGGTGGACACTCTTGGGGCTGAGAGGTTTGCTGAGGTTGGGTGAGGAAACGCAGACCCTTTAAAGTAATATTGCGTGGTACCCATCCCATGGGTCCCAAATATCCAGGTTCAAGGGCATCTTCCTACATCGAAAACATGCATGAGAAACCCAGAAGATGGCACACTGTGTGATCGGGAAAGGTTTCTAAAACGCACCTCATTTCTCATCTCCTTGTGCTCGAATTCACCATTCCAGCTGCTTTACTAGCAGTCTCCCTCATTGGAGAATCAGCACCTTTAACCTCCTGTTCCGTACAGGTTGCAATTTGTCCTGAGGATGAACGGGAAAAGGGGGAAACAATGAGAGTCTAGCTCTAGGTGTTGGGACAGGCACAGGTCACTCTATTTTCGCATTAGGAAGAAGAATTAAGCACAGGCTCAGCCTGCCGCCCGGAACCAGAATAGGGCCTGAAGCAATCCTGCGCTTTTGCGGCCAGCTCCCAAGAAAGCGAGTTGAAAAATGGAGCTCAGGGGCACTGCAATTCACAAACCTGCAGACTTATAAATGACCACTCTCGTCCACAAATATATTGAGGGAAGGCAACGAAGAGGATTTGAAAGCAAGGCAGAATTGCAGGAAACAGATTTCAGGAGGGAGATTCGAATCGCCTTTAAAGCACAGGAAAAGCGGCAAAACCTCGACAATGATGCGCTTGGCCAAAAAGGGCGTATGCGTTTTTTCCTGAATATATTCAGGAAAAAACGCATACGCCCTTTTTGGCCAAGCAAGCAACCTGGAAAGGCAAATCAGCGCTACAAAGAAGTCTCGCTTCCCATCGGTCAAAAGGTCCATGATGAATAAAGTGTCAAAACCAGAAATGCAGGGCAGGCCATGGAGAAACGGGAGCCTTGCTACGCTGATGGGCGGGATGTAAATTGCCAACAGCCACTCTGGAGAAGTGTACGGTGTGTCGTGAAACATCTAAAAAACTCAGCTTAGAGAGCATAGGGCACTTCCACTCATGGGCGTATAAATTGGGAAAAGTAAAATTCAGCAAGACACAGGCACCCCAACGTTTAGGACTGCTCTGTTGACAATAACCTCCACTTCGTTACACCTTAAATATCTCAGGAAAGAGAAAAATGGATAAAGAAGTTGTGGTCCTTATGTACAATGGAATATCACTCAGCCATGAAATCAACGTCATAAGGCTAGTAGCAGCATGATGAGTGGATTTAGGTACGACGATTCTAAGTGAAATAAGTCACACAGAAAAAGACACTTATCATAAGATATCACTTATAGAGGGAATGTAAAAACCACTACCCTTGAAATGAATTACAAAACAGAACAGAGTCACACGTTTAGAAAACACACTATGGCTGCTTAACGAGAAAGGTGAGGTGGGGTGATGCATAAAACAAGGGTTTCAAATTAGCTCAGATACCGTTCCATAAACCCAATATGTAATAGACAAGACCTACTCCTTGCTCAGTGAATTGGACTCAACACCCCCTATTCTCGGCCCAAGAATATATCTGACTAGTAAGATTCTTAAAACCTATGTATTGATATCTCTCTGTAAGTGAGTCAAGTGGGTGTAAAGTGACATAAACACAGCAGTGAAAAGCAGCTAAACCCCATTATAAAAATGAATTACTTTTAAAAACCTGTGAAAAAAAGACAGTGAAAGAGAGAGAAATTCTTACAAAATTCGTTTAGGGGCAGTGATGCTACCTGGATTGACCATATCTAGACCCACAGCTGATTGAGACATAAGGGTGGACACTCTTGGGGCTGGGAGGTTTGCTGAGGTTGGGTGAGCAAACGCAGACCCTTTAAATTAATACTGCGTGGTGCCCATCCCATGGGTCCCAAATCTCCAGGTTCAAGGGCATCTTCCTACATCGAAAACATGCATGAGAAACCCAGAAGATGGTACACCGTGTGATCGAGAAAGGTTTCTAAAACGCACCTCATTTCTCATCTCCTTGTGCTCGGGTCCGCCATTCCAGCCGCTTTACTAGCAACCTCCCTCCTTGGAGAATCAGCACCTTTAACCTCCTGTTCCGCACAGGTTGCAATTTGTCCTGAGGATGAACGAGAAGAGGGGAAAAAAATGAGAGACTAGCTCTAGGTGTTGGGACAGGCACAGGTCACTCTATATTCCCATCAGGAAGAAGAATTAACCGCAGGCTCAGCCTGCCGCCCGGGACCAGAATAGGGCCTGAAGCAATCCTGCGCTTTTGCGGCCAGCTCCCAAGAAAGCGAGTTGAAAAATGGAGCTCAGGGGCACTGCAATTCACAAACCTGCAGACTTATAAAGGATCACTCTCGTCCACAAATATATTGAGAGAAGGCAACGAAGAGGATTTGAAAGCAAGGCAGAATTGCAGGAAACAGATTTCAGGAGGGAGATTCGAATCGCCTTTAAAGCACAGGAGAAGCAGCAAAACCTCGACAATGATGCCCTTGGCCAAAAAGGGCGTATGCGTTTTTTCCTGAATATATTCAGGAAAAAATGCATACGCCCTTTTTGGCCAACCAAGCAACCTGGAAAGGCAAATCAGCGCTGCAAAGAAGTCTCGCTTCCCATCGGTCAAAAGGGCAATGCTGAAGAAAGTGTCAAAACCAGAAATGCAGGACAGGCCATGGAGAAACGGGAGCCTTGCTACGCTGATGGGCGGGAGGTAAATGGCCAACAGCCACTCTGGACAAGTGTACGGTGTGTCCTGAAACATCTAAAAAACTCAGCTTAGAGAGCATAGGGCACTTCCACTCATGGGCGTATAAATTGGGAAAACTAAAAATCAGCAAGACACAGGCACCCCAACGTTTAGGGCTGCTCTGTTGACAAGAACCTCCACTTCGTTACACCTTAAATATCTCAGGAAAGAGAAAAATGGATAAAGAAGTTGTGGTCCTTATGTACAATGGAATATCACTCAGCCATGAAATCAACGTCATAAGGCTAGTAGCAGCATGATGAGTGGATTTAGGTACGACGATTCTAAGTGAAATAAGTCACACAGAAAAAGACACTTATCATAAGATATCACTTATAGAGGGAATGTAAAAACCGCTACCCTTGAACTGAATTACAAAACAGAACAGAGTCACACGTTTAGAAAACACACTATGGCTGCTTAACGGGAAAGGTGAGGTGGGTTCATGCATAAAACAAGGGTTTCAAATTAGCTCAGATACCGTTCCATAAACCCAATATGTTATAGAGAAGACCTACTCCTTGCTCAGTGAATTGGACTCAACACCCCCTATTCACAGCCCAAGAATATATCTGACTAGTAAGAATCTTAAAACCTATGTATTGATATCTCTCTGTAAGTGAGTCAAGTGGGTGTAAAGTGGCATAAACACAGCAGTGAAAAGCAGCTAAACCCCATTATAAAAATCAATTACTTTTAAAAACCTGTGAAAAAAAGACAGTGAAAGAGAGAGAAATTCTTACAAAATTCGTTTAGGGGCAGTTATGCTACCTGGATTGACCATATCTAGACCCACAGCTGATTGAGACATAAGGGTGGACACTCTTGGGGCTGAGAGGTTTGGTGAGGTTGGGTGAGGAAACACAGACCCTTTAAAGTAATACTGCGTGGTACCCATCCCATGGGTCCCAAATCTCCAGGTTCAAGGGCATCTTCCTACATCGAAAACATGCATGAGAAACCCAGAAGATGGTACACCGTGTGATCGAGAAAGGTTTCTAAAACGCACCTCATTTCTCATCTCCTTGTGCTCGGATCCGCCATTCCAGCCGCTTTACTAGCAACCTCCCTCCTTGGAGAATCATCACCTTTAACCTCCTGTTCCGTACAGGTTGCAATTTGTCCTGAGGATGAACGGGAAGAAGGGGGAACCAATGAGAGACTAGCTCTAGGTGTTGGGACAGGCACAGGTCACTCTCTTTTCCCATGAGGAAGAAGAATTAAGCACAGGCTCAGCCTTCCGCCCGGGACCAGAATAGGGCCTGAAGCAATCCTGCGCTTTTGCGGCCAGCTCCCAAGAAAGCGAGTTGAAAAATGGAGCTCAGGGGCACTGCAATTCACAAACCTGCAGACTTATAAATGACCACTCTCGTCCACAAATATATTGAGGGAAGGCAACGAAGAGGATTTGAAAGCAAGGCAGAATTGCAGGAAACAGATTTCAGGAGGGAGATTCGAATCGCCTTTAAAGCACAGGAAAAGCGGCAAAACCTCGACAATGATGCCCTTGGCCAAAAAGGGCGTATGCGTTTTTTCCTGAATATATTCAGGAAAAAACGCATACGCCCTTTTTGGCCAAGCAAGCAACCTGGAAAGGCAAATCAGCGCTACAAAGAAGTCTCGCTTCCCATCGGTCAAAAGGGCCATGCTGAATAAAGTGTCAAAACCAGAAATGCAGGGCAGGCCATGGAGAAACGGGAGGCTTGCTACGCTGATGGGCGGGATGTAAATTGCCAACAGCCACTCTGGAGAAGTGTACGGTGTGTCGTGAAACATCTAAAAAACTCAGCTTAGAGAGCATAGGGCACTTCCACTCATGGGCGTATAAAGTGGGAAAATTAAAAACCAGCAAGACACAGGCACCCCAAAGTTTAGGGCTGCTCTGTTGACAAGAACCTCCAACTTCGTTACACCTTAAATATCCCAGGAAAGAGAAAAATGGATAAAGATGTTGTGGTCTTTATGTACAATGGAATATCACTCAGCCATGAAATCAACGTCATAAGGCTAGTAGCAGCATGATGAGTGGATTTAGGTACGCCGATTCTAAGTGAAATAAGTCACACAGAAAAAGACACTTATCATAAGATATCACTTATAGAGGGAATGTAAAAACCGCTACCCTTGAACTGAATTACAAAACAGAACAGAGTCACACGTTTAGAAAACACACTATGGCTGCTTAACGGGAAAGGTGAGGTGGGGTGATGCATAAAACAAGGGTTTCAAATTAGCTCAGATACCGTTCCATAAACCCAATATGTACTAGACAAGACCTACTCCTTGCTCAGTGAATTGGACTCAACACCCCCTATTCACGGCCCAAGAATATATCTGACTAGTAAGAATCTTAAAACCTATGTATTGATATCTCTTTGTAAGTGAGTCAAGTGGGTGTAAAGTGGAATAAACACAGCAGTGAAAAGCAGCTAAACCCCATTATAAAAATCAATTACTTTTAAAAACCTGTGAAACAAAGACAGTGAAAGAGAGAGAAATTCTTACAAAATTCGTTTAGGGGCAGTTATGCTACCTGGATTGACCATATCTAGACCCACAGCTGATTGAGACATAAGGGTGGACACTCTTGGGGCTGAGAGGTTTGGTGAGGTTGGTTGAGCAAACGCAGACCCTTTAAAGTAATACTGCGTGGTACCCATCCCATGGGTCCCAAATCTCCAGGTTCAAGGGCATCTTCCTACATCGAAAACATGCATGAGAAACCCAGAAGATGGTACACCGTGTGATCGGGAAAGGTTTCTAAAACGCACTTCATTTCTCATGTCCTTGTGCTCGGGTTCGCCATTCAAGCCGCATTACTAGCAATCTCCCTCCTTGGAGAATCAGCACCTTTAACCTCCTGTTCCGTACAGGTTGCAATTTGTCCTGAGGATGAACGAGAAGAGGGGAAAACAATGAGAGACTAGCTCTAGGTGTTGGGACAGGCACAGGTCACTCTATTTTCCCATCAGGAAGAAGAATTAAGCACAGGCTCAGCCTGCCGCCCGCGACCAGAATAGGGCCTGAAGCAATCCTGCGCTTTTGCGGCCAGCTCCCAAGAAAGCGAGTTGAAAAATGGAGCTCAGGGGCACTGCAATTCACAAACCTGCAGACTTATAAATGATCACTCTCGTCCACAAATATATTGAGGGAAGGCAACGAAGAGGATTTGAAAGCAAGGCAGAATTGCAGGAAACAGATTTCAGGAGGGAGATTCGAATCGCCTTTAAAGCACAGGAAAAGCGGCAAAACCTCGTCAATGATGCCCTTGGCCAAAAAGGGCGTATGCGTTTTTTCCTGAATATATTCAGGAAAAAACGCATACGCCCTTTTTGGCCAACCAAGCAACCTGGAAAGGCAAATCAGCGCTACAAAGAAGTCGCGCTTCCCATCGGTCAAAAGGGCCATGCTGAATAAAGTGTCAAAACCAGAAATGCAGGACAGGCCATGGAGAAACGGGAGCCTTGCTACGCTGATGGGTGGGATGTAAATTGCCAACAGCCACCCTGGAGAAGTGTACGGTGTGTCCTGAAACATCTAAAAAACTCAGCTTAGAGAGCATAGGGCACTTCCACTCATGGGCGTATAAAGTGGGAAAATTAAAAACCAGCAAGACACAGGCACCCCAATGTTTAGGGCTGCTCTGTTGACAAGAACCTCCACTTCGTTACACCTTAAATATCTCAGGATAGAGAAAAATTGATAAATAAGTTGTGGTCCTTATGTACAATGGAATATCACTCAGCCATGAAATCAACGTCATAAGGCTAGTAGCAGCATGATGATTGGATTTAGGTACGACGATTCTAAGTGAAATAAGTCACACAGAAAAAGACACTTATCATAAGATATCACTTATAGAGGGAATGTAAAAACCGCTACCCTTGAACTGAATTACAAAACAGAACAGAGTCACACGTTTAGAAAACACACTATGGCTGCTTAACGGGAAAGGTGAGGTGGGGTGATGCATAAAACAAGGGTTTCAAATTAGCTCAGATACCGTTCCATAAACCCAATATGTAATAGACAAGACCTACTCCTTGCTCAGTGAATTGGACTCAACACCCCCTATTCACGGCCCAAGAATATATCTGACTAGTAAGAAACTTAAAACCTATGTATTGATATCTCTTTGTAAGGGAGTCAAGTGGGTGTAAAGTGGCATAAACACAGCAGTGAAAAGCAGCTAAACCCCATTATAAAAATCAATTACTTTTAAAAACCTGTGAAAAAAAGACAGTGAAAGAGAGAGAAATTCTTACAAAATTCGTTTAGGGGCAGTGATGCTACCTGGATTGACCATATCTAGACCCACAGCTGATTGAGACATAAGGGTGGACACTCTTGGGGCTGAGAGGTTTGGTGAGGTTGGGTGAGGAAACGCAGACCCTTTAAAGTAATACTGCGTGGTACCCATCCCATGGGTTCCAAATCTCCAGATTCTAGGGCATCTTCCTACATCGAAAACATGCATGAGAAACACAGAAGATGGTACACCGTGTGATCGCGAAAGGTTTCTAAAACGCACCTCCTTTCTCATCTCCTTGTGCTCGGGTTCGCCATTCCAGCTGCTTTACTAGCAACCTCCCTCCTTGGAGAATCATCACCTTTAACCTCCTGTTCCGTACAGGTTGCAATTTGTCCTGAGGATGAACGAGAAGAGGGGAAAACAATGAGAGACTAGCTCTAGGTGTTGGGACAGGCACAGGTCACTCTATTTTCCCATCAGGAAGAAGAATTAAGCACAGGCTCAGCCTGCCGCCCGCGACCAGAATAGGGCCTGAAGCAATCCTGCGCTTTTGCGGCCAGCTCCCAAGAAAGCGAGTTGAAAAATGGAGCTCAGGGGCACTGCAATTCACAAACCTGCAAACTTATAAATGATCACTCTCGTCCACAAATATATTGAGGGAAGGCAACGAAGAGGATTTGAAAGCAAGGCAGAATTGCAGGAAACAGATTTCAGGAGGGAGATTCGAATCGCCTTTAAAGCACAGGATAAGCGGCAAAACCTCGACAATGATGCCCTTGGCCAAAAAGGGCGTATGCGTTTTTTCCTGAATATATTCAGGAAAAAACGCATACGCCCTTTTTGGCCAAGCAAGCAACCTGGAAAGGCAAATCAGCGCTACAAAGAAGTCTCGCTTCCCATCGGTCAAAAGGGCCATGCTGAATAAAGTGTCAAAACCAGAAATGCAGGGCAGGCCATGGAGAAACGGGAGGCTTGCTACGCTGATGGGCGGGATGTAAATTGCCAACAGCCACTCTGGAGAAGTGTACGGTGTGTCGTGAAACATCTAAAAAACTCAGCTTAGAGAGCATAGGGCACTTCCACTCAAGGGCGTATAAATTGGGAAAACTAAAAATCAGCAAGACACAGGCACCCCAACGTTTAGGGCTGCTCTGTTGACAAGAACCTCCACTTCGTTACACCTTAAATATCTCAGGATAGAGAAAAATGGATAAATAAGTTGTGGTCCTTATGTACAATGGAATATCACTCAGCCATGAAATCAACGTCATAAGGCTAGTAGCAGCATGATGAGTGGATTTAGGTACGACGATTCTAAGTGAAATAAGTCACACAGAAAAAGACACTTATCATAAGATATCACTTATAGAGGGAATGTAAAAACCGCTACCCATGAACTGAATTACAAAACAGAACAGAGTCACACGTTTAGAAAACACACTATGGCTGCTTAACGGGAAAGGTGAGGTGGGGTGATGCATAAAACAAGGGTTTCAAATTAGCTCAGATACCGTTCCATAAACCCAATATGTTATAGACAAGACCTACTCCTTGCTCAGTGAATTGGACTCAACACCCCCTATTCACAGCCCAAGAATATATCTGACTACTAAGAATCTTAAAACCTATGTATTGATATCTCTTTGTAAGTGAGACAAGTGGGTGTAAACTGGCATAAACACAGCAGTGAAAAGCAGCTAAACCCCATTATAAAAATCAATTACTTTTAAAAACCTGTGAAAAAAAGACAGTGAAAGAGAGAGAAATTCTTACAAAATTCGTTTAGGGGCAGTTATGCTACCTGGGTTGACCATATCTAGACCCACAGCTGATTGAGACATAAGGGTGGACACTCTTGGGGCTGAGAGGTTTGGTGAGGTTGGGTGAGGAAACAAAGACCCTTTAAAGTAATACTGCGTGGTACCCATCCCATGGGTCCCAAATCTCCAGGTTCAAGGGCATCTTCCTACATCGAAAACATGCATGAGAAACTCAGAAGATGGTACACCGTGTGATCGCGAAAGGTTTCTAAACGCACCTCATTTCCCATCTCCTTGTGCTCGGGTTCGCCATTCCAGCTGCTTTACTAGCAACCTCCCTCCTTGGAGAATCATCACCTTTAACCTCCTGTTCCGTACAGGTTGCAATTTGTCCTGAGGATGAACGAGAAGAGGGGAAAACAATGAGAGACTAGCTCTAGGTGTTGGGACAGGCACAGTTCACTCTATTTTCCCATCAGGAAGAAGAATTAAGCACAGGCTCAGCCTGCCGCACGGGACCAGAATAGGGCCTGAAGCAATCCTGCGCTTTTGCGGCCAGCTCCCAAGAAAGCGAGTTGAAAAATGGAGCTCAGGGGCACTGCAATTCACAAACCTGCAGACTTATAAATGACCACTCTCGTCCACAAATATATTGAGGGAAGGCAACGAAGAGGATTTGAAAGCAAGGCAGAATTGCAGGAAACAGATTTCAGGAGGGAGATTCGAATCGCCTTTAAAGCACAGGAAAAGCGGCAAAACCTCGACAATGATGCCCTTGGCCAAAAAGGGCGTATGCGTTTTTTCCTGAATATATTCAGGAAAAAACGCATACGCCCTTTTTGGCCAAGCAAGCAACCTGGAAAGGCAAATCAGCGCTACAAAGAAGTCTCGCTTCCCATCGGTCAAAAGGGCCATGCTGAATAAAGTGTCAAAACCAGAAATGCAGGGCAGGCCATGGAGAAACGGGAGGCTTGCTACGCTGATGGGCGGGATGTAAATTGCCAACAGCCACTCTGGAGAAGTGTACGGTGTGTCGTGAAACATCTAAAAAACTCAGCTTAGAGAGCATAGGGCACTTCCACTCATGGGCGTATAAAGTGGGAAAATTAAAAACCAGCAAGACACAGGCACCCCAAAGTTTAGGGCTGCTCTGTTGACAAGAACCTCCAACTTCGTTACACCTTAAATATCCCAGGAAAGAGAAAAATGGATAAAGATGTTGTGGTCCTTATGTACAATGGAATATCACTCAGCCATGAAATCAACGTCATAAGGCTAGTAGCAGCATGATGAGTGGATTTAGGTACGACGATTCTAAGTGAAATAAGTCACACAGAAAAAGACACTTATCATAAGATATCACTTATAGAGGGAATGTAAAAACCGCTACCCTTGAACTGAATTACAAAACAGAACAGAGTCACACGTTTAGAAAACACACTATGGCTGCTTAACGGGAAAGGTGAGGTGGGGTGATGCATAAAACAAGGGTTTCAAATTAGCTCAGATACCGTTCCATAAACCCAATATGTAATAGACAAGACCTACTCCTTGCTCAGTGAATTGGACTCAACACCCCCTATTCACGGCCCAAGAATATATCTGACTAGTAAGAATCTTAAAACCTATGTATTGATATCTCTTTGTAAGTGAGTCAAGTGGGTGTAAAGTGGAATAAACACAGCAGTGAAAAGCAGCTAAACCCCATTATAAAAATCAATTACTTTTAAAAACCTGTGAAACAAAGACAGTGAAAGAGAGAGAAATTCTTACAAAATTCGTTTAGGGGCAGTTATGCTACCTGGATTGACCATATCTAGACCCACAGCTGATTGAGACATAAGGGTGGACACTCTTGGGGCTGAGAGGTTTGGTGAGGTTGGGTGAGCAAACGCAGACCCTTTAAAGTAATACTGCGTGGTACCCATCCCATGGGTCCCAAATCTCCAGGTTCAAGGGCATCTTCCTACATCGAAAACATGCATGAGAAACCCAGAAGATGGTACACCGTGTGATCGGGAAAGGTTTCTAAAACGCACCTCATTTCTCATGTCCTTGTGCTCGGGTTCGCCATTCCAGCCGCATTACTAGCAATCTCCCTCCTTGGAGAATCAGCACCTTTAACCTCCTGTTCCGTACAGGTTGCAATTTGTCCTGAGGATGAACGGGAAGAAGGGGGAAACAATGAGAGACTAGCTCTAGGTGTTGGGACAGGCACAGGTCACTCTATTTTCCCATCAGGAAGAAGAATTAAGCACAGGCTCAGCCTGCCGCCCGGGACCAGAATAGGGCCTGAAGCAATCCTGCGCTTTTGCGGCCAGCTCCCAAGAAAGCGAGTTGAAAAATGGAGCTCAGGGGCACTGCAATTCACAAACCTGCAGACTTATAAATGATCACTCTCGTCCACAAATATATTGAGGGAAGGCAACGAAGAGGATTTGAAAGCAAGGCAGAATTGCAGGAAACAGATTTCAGGAGGGAGATTCGAATCGCCTTTAAAGCACAGGAAAAGCGGCAAAACCTCGTCAATGATGCCCTTGGCCAAAAAGGGCGTATGCGTTTTTTCCTGAATATATTCAGGAAAAAACGCATACGCCCTTTTTGGCCAACCAAGCAACCTGGAAAGGCAAATCAGCGCTACAAAGAAGTCTCGCTTCCCATCGGTCAAAAGGGCCATGCTGAATAAAGTGTCAAAACCAGAAATGCAGGACAGGCCATGGAGAAACGGGAGCCTTGCTACGCTGATGGGTGGGATGTAAATTGCCAACAGCCACCCTGGAGAAGTGTACGGTGTGTCCTGAAACATCTAAAAAACTCAGCTTAGAGAGCATAGGGCACTTCCACTCATGGGCGTATAAAGTGGGAAAATTAAAAACCAGCAAGACACAGGCACCCCAATGTTTAGGGCTGCTCTGTTGACAAGAACCTCCAACTTCGTTACACCTTAAAAATCCCAGGAAAGAGAAAAATGGATAAAGATGTTGTGGTCCTTATGTACAATGGAATATCACTCAGCCATGAAATCAACGTCATAAGGCTAGTAGCAGCATGATGAGTGGATTTAGGTACGACGATTCTAAGTGAAATAAGTCACACAGAAAAAGACACTTATCATAAGATATCACTTATAGAGGGAATGTAAAAACCGCTACCCTTGAACTGAATTACAAAACAGAACAGAGTCACACGTTTAGAAAACACACTATGGCTGCTTAACGGGAAAGGTGAGGTGGGGTGATGCATAAAACAAGGGTTTCAAATTAGCTCAGATACCGTTCCATAAACCCAATATGTACTAGACAAGACCTACTCCTTGCTCAGTGAATTGGACTCAAAACCCCCTATTCACGGCCCAAGAATATATCTGACTAGTAAGAATCTTAAAACCTATGTATTGATATCTCTCTGTAAGTGAGTCATGTGGGTGTAAAGTGACATAAACACAGCAGTGAAAAGCAGCTAAACCCCATTATAAAAATCAATTACTTTTAAAAACCTGTGAAAAAAAGACAGTGAAAGAGAGAGAAATTCTTACAAAATTCTTTTAGGGGCAGTTATGCTACCTGGATTGACCATATCTAGACCCACAGCTGATTGAGACATAAGGGTGGACACTCTTGGGGCTGAGAGGTTTGGTGAGGTTGGGTGAGGAAACGCAGACCCTTTAAAGTAACACTGCGTGGTACCCATCCCATGGGTTCCAAATCTCTAGGTTCAAGGGCATCTTCCTACATCGAAAACATGCATGAGAAACCCAGAAGATGGTACACCGTGTGATCGCGAAAGGTTTCTAAACGCACCTCATTTCTCATCTCCTGGTGCTCGGGTTCGCCATTCCAGCTGCTTTACTAGCAACCTCCCTCCTTGGAGAATCATCACCTTTAACCTCCTGTTCCGTACAGGTTGCAATTTGTCCTGAGGATGAACGAGAAGAGGGGAAAACAATGAGAGACTAGCTCTAGGTGTTGGAACAGGCACAGTTCACTCTATTTTCCCATCAGGAAGAAGAATTAAGCACAGGCTCAGCCTGCCGCCCGGGACCAGAATAGGGCCTGAAGCAATCCTGCGCTTTTGCGGCCAGCTCCCAAGAAAGCGAGTTGAAAAATGGAGCTCAGGGGCACTGCAATTCACAAACCTGCAGACTTATAAATGATCACTGTCGTCCACAAATATATTGAGGGAAAGCAACGAAGAGGATTTGAAAGCAAGGCAGAATTGCAGGAAACAGATTTCAGGAGGGAGATTCGAATCGCCTTTAAAGCACAGGAAAAGCGGCAAAACCTCGACAATGATGCCCTTGGCCAAAAAGGGCGTATGCGTTTTTTCCTGAATATATTCAGGAAAAAACGCATACGCCCTTTTTGGCCAAGCAAACAACCTGGAAAGGCAAATCAGCGCTACAAAGAAGTCTCGCTTCCCATCGGTCAAAAGGGCCATGCTGAATAAAGTGTCAAAACCAGAAATGCAGGGCAGGCCATGGAGAAACGGGAGCCTTGCTACGCTGATGGGCGGGATGTAAATTGCCAACAGCCACTCTGGAGAAGTGTACGGTGTGTCCTGAAACATCTAAAAAACTCAGCTTAGAGAGCATAGGGCACTTCCACTCATGGGCGTATAAAGTGGGAAAATTAAAAACCAGCAAGACACAGGCACCCCAAAGTTTAGGGCTGCTCTGTTGACAAGAACCTCCAACTTCGTTACACCTTAAATATCCCAGGAAAGAGAAAAATGGATAAAGATGTGGTGGTCTTTATGTACAATGGAATATCACTCAGCCATGAAATCAACGTCATAAGGCTAGTAGCAGCATGATGAGTGGATTTAGGTACGACGATTCTAAGTGAAATAAGTCACACAGAAAAAGACACTTATCATAAGATATCACTTATAGAGGGAATGTAAAAACCGCTACCCTTGAACTGAATTACAAAACAGAACAGAGTCACACGTTTAGAAAACACACTATGGCTGCTTAACGGGAAAGGTGAGGTGGGGTGATGCATAAAACAAGGGTTTCAAATTAGCTCAGATACCGTTCCATAAACCCAATATGTAATAGACAAGACCTACTCCTTGCTCAGTGAATTGGACTCAACACCCCCTATTCACGGCCCAAGAATATATCTGACTAGTAAGAATCTTAAAACCTATGTATTGATATCTCTTTGTAAGTGAGTCAAGTGGGTGTAAAGTGGCATAAACACAGCAGTGAAAAGCAGCTAAACCCCATTATAAAAATCAATTACTTTTAAAAACCTGTGAAACAAAGACAGTGAAAGAGAGAGAAATTCTTACAAAATTCGTTTAGGGGCAGTTATGCTACCTGGATTGACCATATCTAGACCCACAGCTGATTGAGACATAAGGGTGGACACTCTTGGGGCTGAGAGGTTTGGTGAGGTTGGGTGAGCAAACGCAGACCCTTTAAAGTAATACTGCGTGGTACCCATCCCATGGGTCCCAAATCTCCAGGTTCAAGGGCATCTTCCTACATCGAAAACATGCATGAGAAACCCAGAAGATGGTACACCGTGTGATCGCGAAAGGTTTCTAAACGCACCTCATTTCTCATCTCCTTGTGCTCGGGTTCGCCATTCCAGCTGCTTTACTAGCAACCTCCCTCCTTGGAGAATCATCACCTTTAACCTCCTGTTCCGTACAGGTTGCAATTTGTCCTGAGGATGAACGAGAAGAGGGGAAAACAATGAGAGACTAGCTCTAGGTGTTGGGACAGGCACAGTTCACTCTATTTTCCCATCAGGAAGAAGAATTAATGACAGGCTCAGCCTGCCGCCCGGGACCAGAATAGGGCCTGAAGCAATCCTGCGCTTTTGCGGCCAGCTCCCAAGAAAGCGAGTTGAAAAATGGAGCTCAGGGGCACTGCAATTCACAAACCTGCAGACTTATAAATGACCACTCTCGTCCACAAATATATTGAGGGAAGCCAACGAAGAGGATTTGAAAACAAGGCAGAATTGCAGGAAACAGATTTCAGGAGGGAGATTCGAATCGCCTTTAAAGCACAGGAAAAACGGCAAAACCTCGACAATGATGCCCTTGGCCAAAAAGGGCGTATGCGTTTTTTCCTGAATATATTCAGGAAAAAACGCATACGCCCTTTTTGGCCAACCAAGCAACCTGGAAAGGCAAATCAGCGCTACAAAGAAGTCTCGCTTCCCATCGGTCAAAAGGGCCATGCTGAATAAAGTGTCAAAACCAGAAATGCAGGGCAGGCCATGGAGAAACGGGAGCCTTGCTACGCTGATGGGCGGGATGTAAATTGCCAACAGCCACTCTGGAGAAGTGTACGGTGTGTCCTGAAACATCTAAAAAACTCAGCTTAGAGAGCATAGGGCACTTCCACTCATGGGCGTATAAAGTGGGAAAATTAAAAACCAGCAAGACACAGGCACCCCAAAGTTTAGGGCTGCTCTGTTGACAAGAACCTCCAACTTCGTTACACCTTAAATATCCCAGGAAAGAGAAAAATGGATAAAGAAGTTGTGGTCCTTATGTACAATGGAATATCACTGAGCCATGAAATCAACGTCATAAGGCTAGTAGCAGCATGATGAGTGGATTTAGGTACGACGATTCTAAGTGAAATAAGTCACACAGAAAAAGACACTTATCATAAGATATCACTTATAGAGGGAATGTAAAAACCGCTACCCTTGAACTGAATTACAAAACAAAACAGAGTCACACGTTTAGAAAACACACTATGGCTGCTTAACGGGAAAGGTGAGGTGGGGTGATGCATAAAACAAGGGTTTCAAATTAGCTCAGATACCGTTCCATAAACCCAATATGTAATAGACAAGACTTACTCCTTGCTCAGTGAATTGGACTCAACACCCCCTATTCACGGCCCAAGAATATATCTGACTAGTAAGAATATTAAAACCTATGTATTGATATCTCTCTGTAAGTGAGTCAAGTGGGTGTAAAGTGGAATAAACACAGCAGTGAAAAGCAACTAAACCCCATTATAAAAATCAATTACTTTTAAAAACCTGTGAAACAAAGACAGTGAAAGAGAGAGAAATTCTTACAAAATTCGTTCAGGGGCTGTGATGCCACCTGGATTGACCATATCTAGACCCACAGCTGATTGAGACATAAGGGTGGACACTCTTGGTGCTGAGAGGTTTGGTGAGGATGGGTGAGGAAACGCAGGCCCTTTAAAGTAATACTGCGTGGTAACCATCCCATGGGTCCCAAATCTCCAGGTTCAAAGGCATCTTCCTACATCGAAACCATGCATGAGAAACCCAGAAGATGGTACACCGTGTGATCGGGAAAGGTTTCTAAAACGCAGCTCATTTCTCATCTCCTTGTGCTCGGGTTCGCCATTCCAGCCGCTTTACTAGCAATCTCCTTCCTTGGAGAATCAGCACCTTTAACCTCCTGTTCCGTACAGGTTGCAGTTTGTCCTGAGGATGAACGGGAAGAGGGGGAACCAATGAGAGACTAGCTCTAGGTGTTGGGACAGGCACAGGTCACTCTATTTTCCCATCAGGAAGAAGAATTAAGCACAGGCTCACCCTGCCGCCCACGACCAGAATAGGGCCTGAAGCAATCCTGCGCTTTTGCGGCCAGCTCCCAAGAAAGCGAGTTGAAAAATGGAGCTCAGGGGCACTGCAATTCACAAACCTGCAGACTTATAAATGATCACTCTCGTCCACAAATACATTGAGGGAAGGCAACGAAGAGGATTTGAAAGCAAGGCAGAATGGCAGGAAACAGATTTCAGGAGGGAGATTCGAATCGCCTTTGAGGCACAGGAAAAGCGGGAAAACCTCGACAATGATGCCCTTGGCCAAAAAGGGCGTATGCGTTTTTTCCTGAATATATTCAGGAAAAAACGCATACGCCCTTTTTGGCCAACCAAGCAACCTGGAAAGGCAAATCAGCGCTACAAAGAAGTCTCGCTTCCCATCGGTCAAAAGGGCCATGCTGAATAAAGTGTCAAAACCAGAAATGCAGGACAGGCCATGGAGAAACGGGAGCCTTGCTACGCTGATGGGCGGGATGTAAATTGCCAACAGCAACTCTGGAAAAGTGTACGGTGTGTCCTGAAACATCTAAAAAACTCAGCTTAGAGAGCATAGGGCACTTTCACTCATGGGCGTATAAATTGGGAAAACTAAAAATCAGCAAGACACAGGCACCCCAACGTTTAGGGCTGCTCTGTTGACAAGAACCTCCACTTCGTTACACCTTAAATATCTCAGGAAAGAGAAAAATGGATAAAGAAGTTGTGGTCCTTATGTACAATGGAATATCACTCAGCCATGAAATCAACGTCATAAGGCTAGTAGCAGCATGATGAGTGGGTTTAGGTACGACGATTCTAAGTGAAATAAGTCACACAGAAAAAGACACTTATCATAAGATATCACTTATAGAGGGAATGTAAAAACCGCTACCCTTGAACTGAATTACAAAACAGAACAGAGTCACACGTTTAGAAAACACACTATGGCTGCTTAACGGGAAAGGTGAGGTGGTGTGATGCATAAAACAAGGGTTTCAAATTAGCTCAGATACCGTTCCATAAACCCAATATGTACTAGACAAGACCTACTCCTTGCTCAGTGAATTGGACTCAACACCCCCTATTCACGGCCCAAGAATATATCTGACTAGTAAGAATCTTAAAACCTATGTATTGATATCTCTTAGTGAGGCAAGTGGGTGTAAAGTGGCATAAACACAGCAGTGAAAAGCAGCTAAACCCCATTATAAAAATCAATTACTTTTAAAAACCTGTGAAAAAAAGACAGTGAAAGAGAGAGAAATTCTTACAAAATTCGTTCAGGGGCAGTTCTGCTACCTGGATTGACCATATCTAGACCCACAGCTGATTGAGACATAAGGGTGGACACTCTTGGGGCTGAGAGGTTTGGTGAGGTTGGGTGAGCAAACGCAGACCCTTTAAAGTAATACTGCGTGTTACCCATCCCATGGGTCCCAAATCTCCAGGTTCAAGGGCATCTTCCTACATCGAAAACATGCATGAGAAACCCAGAAGATGGTACACTGTGTGATCGGGAAAGGTTTCTAAAACGCACCTCATTTCTCATGTCCTTGTGCTCGGGTTCGCCATTCCAGCCGCATTACTAGCAATCTCCCTCCTTGGAGAATCAGCACCTTTAACCTCCTGTTCCGTACAGGTTGCAATTTGTCCTGAGGATGAACGGGAAGAAGTGGGAACCAATGAGAGACTAGCTCTAGGTGTTGGGACAGGCACAGGTCACTCTATTTTCCCATCAGGAAGAAGAATTAAGCACAGGCTCAGCCTGCCGCCCGGGACCAGAATAGGGCCTGAAGCAATCCTGCGCTTTTGCAGCCAGCTCCCAAGAAAGCGAGTTGAAAAATGGAGCTCAGGGGCACTGCAATTCACAAACCTGCAGACTTATAAATGATCACTCTCATCCACAAATATATTGAGGGAAGGCAACGAAGAGGATTTGAAAGCAAGGCAGAATTGCAGGAAACAGATTTCAGGAGGGAGATTCGAATCGCCTTTAAAGCACAGGAAAAGCGGCAAAACCTCGTCAATGATGCCCTTGGCCAAAAAGGGCGTATGCGTTTTTTCCTGAATATATTCAGGAAAAAACGCATACGCCCTTTTTGGCCAACAAAGCAACCTGGAAAGGCAAATCAGCGCTACAAAGAAGTCTCACTTCCCATCGGTCAAAAGGGCCATGCTGAATAAAGTGTCAAAACCAGAAATGCAGGACAGGCCATGGAGAAACGGGAGCCTTGCTACGCTGATGGGCGGGATGTAAATTGCCAACAGCCACTCTGGAGAAGTGTACGGTGTGTCCTGAAACATCTAAAAAACTCAGCTTAGAGAGCATAGGGCACTTCCACTCATGGGCGTATAAAGTGGGAAAATTAAAAACAAGCAAGACACAGGCACCCCAAAGTTTAGGGCTGCTCTGTTGACAAGAACCTCCAAGTTCGTTACACCTTAAATATCCCAGGAAAGAGAAAAATGGATAAAGATGTTGTGGTCCTTATGTACAATGGAATATCACTCAGCCATGAAATCAACGTCATAAGGCTAGTAGCAGCATGATGAGTGGATTTAGGTACGACGATTCTAAGTGAAATAAGTCACACAGAAAAAGACACTTATCATAAGATATCACTTATAGAGGGAATGTAAAAACCGCTACCCTTGAACTGAATTACAAAACAGAACAGAGTCACACGTTTAGAAAACACACTATGGCTGCTTAACGGGAAAGGTGAGGTGGGGTGATGCATAAAACAAGGGTTTCAAATTAGCTCAGATGCCGTTCCATAAACCCAATATGTACTAGACAAGACCTACTCCTTGCTCAGTGAATTGGACTCAAAACCCCCTATTCACGGCCCAAGAATATATCTGACTAGTAAGAATCTTAAAACCTATGTATTGATATCTCTCTGTAAGTGAGTCATGTGGGTGTAAAGTGACATAAACACAGCATTGAAAAGCAGCTGAACCCCATTATAAAAATCAATTACTTTTAAAAACCTGTGAAAAAAAGACAGTGAAAGAGAGAGAAATTCTTACAAAATTCGTTTAGGGGCAGTTATGCTACCTGGATTGACCATATCTAGACCCACAGCTGATTGAGACATAAGGGTGGACACTCTTGGGGCTGAGAGGTTTGGTGAGGTTGGGTGAGCAAACGCAGACCCTTTAAAGTAATACTGCGTGGTTCCCATCCCATGGGTCCCAAATCTCCAGGTTCAAGGGCATCTTCCTACATCGAAAACATGCATGAGAAACACAGAACACGGTACACCGTGTGATCGGGAAAGGTTTCTAAAACGCACCTCATTTCTCATCTCCTTGTGCTCAGGTTCGCCATTCCAGCCGCTTTACTAGCAATCTCCCTCCTTGGAGAATCAGCACTTTTAACCTCCTGTTCCGTACAGGTTGAAATTTGTCCTGAGGATGAACGGGAAGAGGTTGAACCAATGAGAGACTAGCTCTAGGTGTTGGGACAGGCACAGGTCACTCTATTTTCCCATCAGAAAGAAGAATTAAGCACAGGCTCAGCCTGCCGCCCTGGACCGCAATAGGGCATGAAGCAATCCTGCGCATTTGCGGCCAGCTCCCAAGAAAGCGAGTTGAAAATGGAGCTCAGGGGCACTGCAATTCACAAACCTGCAGACTTATAAATGATCACTCTCGTCCACAAATATATTGAGGGAAGGCAACGAAGAGGATTTGAAAGCAAGGCAGAATTGCAGGAAACAGATTTCAGGAGGGAGATTCGAATAGCCTTTGAGGCACAGGAAAAGCGGCAAAACCTCGACAATGATGCCCTTGGCCAAAAAGGGCGTATGCGTTTTTTCCTGAATATATTCAGGAAAAAACGCATACGCCCTTTTTGGCCAACCAAGCAACCTGGAAAGGCAAATCAGCGCTACAAAGAAGTCTCGCTTCCCATCGGTCAAAAGGGCCATGCTGAATAAAGTGTCAAAACCAGAAATGCAGGACAGGCCATGGAGAAACGGGAGCCTTGCTACGCTGATGGGCGGGATGTAAATTGCCAACAGCCACTCTGGAGAAGTGTACGGTGTGTCCTGAAACATCTAAAAAACTCAGCTTAGAGAGCATAGGGCACTTCCACTCATGGGCGTATAAAGTGGGAACATTAAAAACCAGCAAGACACAGGCACCCCAAAGTTTAGGGCTGCTCTGTTGACAAGAACCTGCAACTTCGTTACACCTTAAATATCCCAGGAAAGAGAAAAATGGATAAAGATGTTGTGGTCCTTATGTACAATGGAATATCACTCAGCCATGAAATCAACGTCATAAGGCTAGTAGCAGCATGATGAGTGGATTTAGGTACGACGATTCTAAGTGAAATAAGTCACACAGAAAAAGACACTTATCATAAGATATCACTTATAGAGGGAATGTAAAAACCGCTACCCTTGAACTGAATTACAAAACAGAACAGAGTCACACGTTTAGAAAACACACTATGGCTGCTTAACGGGAAAGGTGAGGTGGGGTGATGCATAAAACAAGGGTTTCAAATTAGCTCAGATACCGTTCCATAAACCCAATATGTACTAGACAAGACCTACTCCTTGCTCAGTGAATTGGACTCAAAACCCCCTATTCACGGCCCAAGAATATATCTGACTAGTAAGAATCTTAAAACCTATGTATTGATATCTCTCTGTAAGTGAGTCATGTGGGTGTAAAGTGACATAAACACAGCAGTGAAAAGCAGCTAAACCCCATTATAAAAATCAATTACTTTTAAAAACCTGTGAAAAAAAGACAGTGAAAGAGAGAGAAATTCTTACAAAATTCTTTTAGGGGCAGTTATGCTACCTGGATTGACCATATCTAGACCCACAGCTGATTGAGACATAAGGGTGGACATTCTTGGGGCTGAGAGGTTTGGTGAGGTTGGGTGAGGAAACGCAGACCCTTTAAAGTAATACTGCGTGGTACCCATCCCATGGGTTCCAAATCTCCAGGTTCAAGGGCATCTTCCTACATCGAAAACATGCATGAGAAACCCAGAAGATGGTACACCGTGTGATCGCGAAAGGTTTCTAAACGCACCTCATTTCTCATCTCCTTGTGCTCGGGTTCGCCATTCCAGCTGCTTTACTAGCAACCTCCCTCCTTGGAGAATCATCACCTTTAACCTCCTGTTCCGTACAGGTTGCAATTTTTCCTGAGGATGAACGAGAAGAGGGGAAAACAATGAGAGACTAGCTCTAGGTGTTGGGACAAGCACAGTTAACTCTATTTTCCCATCAGGAAGAGGATTTAAGCACAGGATCAGCCTGCCGCCCGGGACCAGAATAGGGCCTGAAGCAATCCTGCGCTTTTGCGGCCAGGTCCCAAGAAATCGAGTTGAAAAATGGAGCTCAGGGGCACTGCAATTCACAAACCTGCAGACTTATAAATGACCACTCTCGTCCACAAATATATTGAGGGAAGGCAACGAAGAGGATTTGAAAGCAAGGCAGAATTGCAGGAAACAGATTTCAGGAGGGAGATTCGAATCGCCTTTAAAGCACAGGAAAAGCGGCAAAACCTCGACAATGATGCCCTTGGCCAAAAAGGGCGTATGCGTTTTTTCCTGAATATATTCAGGAAAAAACGCATACGCCCTTTTTGGCCAAGCAAGCAACCTGGAAAGGCAAATCAGCGCTACAAAGAAGTCTCGCTTCCCATCGGTCAAAAGGGCCATGCTGAATAAAGTGTCAAAACCAGAAATGCAGGGCAGGCTATGGAGAAACGGGAGGCTTGCTACGCTGATGGGCGGGATGTAAATTGCCAACAGCCACTCTGGAGAAGTGTACGGTGTGTCGTGAAACATCTAAAAAACTCAGCTTAGAGAGCATAGGGCACTTCCACTCATGGGCGTATAAAGTGGGAAAATTAAAAACCAGCAAGACACAGGCACCCCAAAGTTTAGGGCTGCTCTGCTGACAAGAACCTCCAACTTCGTTACACCTTAAATATCCCAGGAAAGAGAAAAATGGATAAAGATGTTGTGGTCCTTATGTACAATGGAATATCATTCAGCCATGAAATCAACGTCATAAGGCTAGTAGCAGCATGATGAGTGGATTTAGGTACGACGATTCTAAGTGAAATAAGTCACACAGAAAAAGACACTTATCATAAGATATCACTTATAGAGGGAATGTAAAAACCGCTACCCTTGAACTGAATTACAAAACAGAACAGAGTCACACGTTTAGAAAACACACTATGGCTGCTTAACGGGAAAGGTGAGGTGGGGTGATGCATAAAACAAGGGTTTCAAATTAGCTCAGATACCGTTCCATAAACCCAATATGTACTAGACAAGACCTACTCCTTGCTCAGTGAATTGGACTAAAAACCCCCTATTCACGGCCCAAGAATATATCTGACTAGTAAGAATCTTAAAACCTATGTATTGATATCTCTCTGTAAGTGAGTCATGTGGGTGTAAAGTGACATAAACACAGCAGTGAAAAGCAGCTAAACCCCATTATAAAAATCAATTACTTTTAAAAAGCTGTGAAAAAAAGACAGTGAAAGAGAGAGAAATTCTTACAAAATTCTTTTAGGGGCAGTGATGCTACCTGGATTGACCATATCTAGACCCACAGCTGATTGAGACATAAGGGTGGACACTCTTGGGGCTGAGAGGTTTGGTGAGGTTGGGTGAGGAAACGCAGACCCTTTAAAGTAATACTGCGTGGTACCCATCCCATGGGTTCCAAATCTCCAGGTTCAAGGGCATCTTCCTACATCGAAAACATGCATGAGAAACCCAGAAGATGGTACACCGTGTGTTCGAGAAAGGTTTCTAAACGCACCTCATTTCTCATCTCCTTGTGCTCGGGTCCGCCATTCCAGCCGCTTTACTAGCAACCTCCCTCCTTGGAGAATCATCACCTTTAACCTCCTGTTCCGTACAGGTTGCAATTTGTCCTGAGGATGAACGGGAAGAAGGGGGAACCAATGAGAGACTGGCACTAGGTGTTGGGACAGGCACAGGTCACTCTATTTTCCCATTAGGAAGAAGAATTAAGCACAGGCTCAGCCTGCCGCCCGGAACCAGAATAGGGCCTGAAACAATCCTGTGCTTTTGCGGCCAGCTCCCAAGAAAGCGAGTTGAAAAATGGAGCTCAGGGGCACTGCAATTCACAAACCTGCAGACTTATAAATGACCACTCTCGTCCACAAATATATTGAGGGAAGGCAACGAAGAGGATTTGAAAACAAGGCAGAATTGCAGGAAACAGATTTCAGGAGGGAGATTCGAATCGCCTTTAAAGCACAGGAAAAGCGGCAAAACCTCGACAATGATGCCCTTTGCCAAAAAGGGCGTATGCGTTTTTTCCTGAATATATTCAGGAAAAAACGCATACGCCCTTTTTGGCCAACCAAGCAACCTGGAAAGGCAAATCAGCGCTACAAAGAAGTCTCGCTTCCCATCAGTCAAAAGGGCCATGCTGAATAAAGTGTCAAAACCAGAAATGCAGGGCAGGCCATGGAGAAACGGGAGCCTTGCTACGCTGATGGGCGGGATGTAAATTGCCAACAGCCACTCTGGAGAAGTGTACGGTGTGTCCTGAAACATCTAAAAAACTCAGCTTAGAGAGCATAGGGCACTTCCACTCATGGGCGTATAAATTGGGAAAACTAAAAATCAGCAAGACACAGGCACCCCAACGTTTAGGGCTGCTCTGTTGACAAGAACGTCCACTTCTTTACACCTTAAATATCTCAGGATAGAGAAAAATGGATAAATAAGTTGTGGTCCTTATGTACAATGGAATATCTCTCAGCCATGAAATCAACGTCATAAGGCTAGTAGCAGCATGATGAGTGGATTTAGGTACGACGATTCTAAGTGAATTAAGTCACACAGAAAAAGACACTTATCATAAGATATCACTTATAGAGGGAATGTAAAAACCGCTACCCTTGAACTGAATTACAAAACAGAACAGAGTCACACGTTTAGAAAACACACTATGGCTGCTTAACGGGAAAGGTGAGGTGGGGTGATGCATAAAACAAGGGTTTCAAATTAGCTCAGATACCGTTCCATAAACCCAATATGTACTAGACAAGACCTACTCCTTGCTCAGTGAATTGGACTCAAAACCCCCTATTCACGGCCCAAGAATATATCTGACTAGTAAGAATCTTAAAACCTATGTATTGATATCTCTCTGTAAGTGAGTCATGTGGGTGTAAAGTGACATAAACACAGCAGTGAAAAGCAGCTAAACCCCATTATAAAAATCAATTACTTTTAAAAACCTGTGAAAAAAAGACAGTGAAAGAGAGAGAAATTCTTACAAAATTCTTTTAGGGGCAGTTATGCTACCTGGATTGACCATATCTAGACCCACAGCTGATTGAGACATAAGGGTGGACACTCTTGGGGCTGAGAGGTTTGGTAAGGTTGGGTGAGGAAACGCAGACCCTTTAAAGTAATACTGCGTGGTACCCATCCCATGGGTTCCAAATCTCCAGGTTCAAGGGCATCTTCCTACATCGAAAACATGCATGAGAAACCCAGAAGATGGTACACCGTGTGATCGCGAAAGGTTTCTAAACGCACCTCATTTCTCATCTCCTTGTGCTCGGGTTCGCCATTCCAGCTGCTTTACTAGCAACCTCCCTCCTTGGAGAATCATCACCTTTAACCTCCTGTTCCGTACAGGTTGCAATTTGTCCTGAGGATGAACGAGAAGAGGGGAAAACAATGAGAGACTAGCTCTAGGTGTTGGGACAGGCACAATTCACTCTATTTTCCCTTCAGGAAGAAGAATTAAGCACAGGCTCAGCCTGCTGCCCGGGACCAGAATAGGGCCTGAAGCAATCCTGCGCTTTTGCGGCCAGCTCCCAAGAAAGCGAGTTGAAAAATGGAGCTCAGGGGCACTGCAATTCACAAACCTGCAGACTTATAAATCATCACTCTCGTCCACAAATATATTGAGGGAAAGCAACGAAGAGGATTTGAAAGCAAGGCAGAATTGCAGGAAACAGATTTCAGGAGGGAGATTCGAATCGCCTTTAAAGCACAGGAAAAGCGGCAAAACCTCGTCAATGATGCCCTTGGCCAAAAAGGGCGTATGCGTTTTTTCCTGAATATATTCAGGAAAAACGCATACGCCCTTTTTGGCCAACCAAGCAACCTGGAAAGGCAAATCAGCGCTACAAAGAAGTCTCGCTTCCCATCGGTCAAAAGGGCCATGCTGAATAAAGTGTCAAAACCAGAAATGCAGGACAGGCCATGGAGAAACGGGAGCCTTGCTACGCTGATGGGCGGGATGTAAATTGCCAACAGCCACTCTGGAGAAGTGTACGGTGTGTCCTGAAACATCTAAAAAACTCAGCTTAGAGAGCATAGGGCACTTCAACTCATGGGCGTATAAAGTGGGAAAATTAAAAACCAGCAAGACACAGGCACCCCAATGTTTAGGGCTGCTCTGTTGACAAGAACCTCCAACTTCGTTACACCTTAAATATCCCAGGAAAGAGAAAAATGGATAAAGATGTTGTGGTCCTTATGTACAATGGAATATCACTCAGCCATGAAATCAACGTCATAAGGCTAGTAGCAGCATGATGAGTGGATTTAGGTACGACGATTCTAAGTGAAATAAGTCACACAGAAAAAGACACTTATCATAAGATATCACTTATAGAGGGAATGTAAAAACCGCTACCCTTGAACTGAATTACAAAACAGAACAGAGTCACACGTTTAGAAAACACACTATGGCTGCTTAACGGGAAAGGTGAGGTGGGGTGATGCATAAAACAAGGGTTTCAAATTAGCTCAGATACCGTTCCATAAACCCAATATGTACTAGACAAGACCTACTCCTTGCTCAGTGAATTGGACTCAAAACCCCCTATTCACGGCCCAAGAATATATCTGACTAGTAAGAATCTTAAAACCTATGTATTGATATCTCTCTGTAAGTGAGTCATGTGGGTGTAAAGTGACATAAACACAGCAGTGAAAAGCAGCTAAACCCCATTATAAAAATCAATTACTTTTAAAAACCTGTGAAAAAAAGACAGTGAAAGAGAGAGAAATTCTTACAAAATTCTTTTAGGGGCAGTTATGCTACCTGGATTGACCATATCTAGACCCACAGCTGATTGAGACATAAGGGTGGACACTCTTGGGGCTGAGAGGTTTGGTGAGGTTGGGTGAGGAAACGCAGACCCTTTAAAGAAATACTGCGTGGTACCCATCCCATGTGTTCCAAATCTCCAGGTTCAAGGGCATCTTCCTACATCGAAAACATGCATGAGAAACCCAGAAGATGGTACACCGTGTGATCGCGAAAGGTTTCTAAACGCACCTCATTTCTCATCTCCTTGTGCTCGGGTTCGCCATTCCAGCTCCTTTACTAGCAACCTCCCTGCTTGGAGAATCATCACCTTTAACCTCCTGTTCCGTACAGGTTGCAATTTGTCCTCAGGATGAACGAGAAGAGGGGAAAACAATGAGAGACTAGCTCTAGGTGTTGGGACAGGCACAGTTCACTCTATTTTCCCATCAGGAAGAAGAATTAAGCACAGGCTCAGCCTGACGCCCGGGACCAGAATAGGGCCTGAAGCAATCCTGCGCTTTTGCGGCCAGCTCCCAAGAAAGCGAGTTGAAAAATGGAGCTCAGGGGCACTGCAATTCACAAACCTGCAGACTTATAAATGATCACTCTCGTCCACAAATATACTGAGGGAAAGCAACGAAGAGGATTTGAAAGCAAGGCAGAATTGCAGGAAACAGATTTCAAGAGGGAGATTCGAATCGCCTTTAAAGCACAGGAAAAGCGGCAAAACCTCGACAATGATGCCCTTGGCCAAAAAGGGCGTATGCGTTTTTTCCTGAATATATTCAGGAAAAAACGCATACGCCCTTTTTGGCCAACCAAGCAACCTGGAAAGGCAAATCAGCGCTACAAAGAAGTCTCGCTTCCCATCGGTCAAAAGGGCCATGCTGAATAAAGTGTTAAAATCAGAAATGCAGGACAGGCCATAGAGAAACGGGAGCCTTGCTACGCTGATGGGCGGGATGTAAATTGCCAACAGCCACTCTGGAGAAGTGTACGGTGTGTCCTGAAACATCTAAAAAACTCAGCTTAGAGAGCATAGGGCACTTCCACTCATGGGCGTATAAAGTGGGAAAACTAAAAATCAGCGAGACACAGGCACCCCAACGTTTACGGCTGCTCTGTTGACAAGAACCTCCACTTCATTACACCTTAAATATGTCAGGATAGAGAAAAATGGATAAATAAGTTGTGGTCCTTATGTACAATGGAATATCACTCAGCCATGAAATCAACGTCATAAAGCTAGTAGCAGCATGATGAGTGGATTTAGGTACGACGATTCTAAGTGAAATAAGTCACACAGAAAAAGACACTTATCATAAGATATCACTTATAGAGGGAATGTAAAAACCGCTACCCTTGAACTGAATTACAAAACAGAACAGAGTCACACGTTTAGAAAACACACTATGGCTGCTTAACGGGAAAGGTGAGGTGGGGTGATGCATAAAACAAGGGTTTCAAATTAGCTCAGATACCGTTCCATAAACCCAATATGTTATAGACAAGACCTACTCCTTGCTCAGTGAATTGGACTCAACACCCCCTATTCACGGCCCAAGAATATATCTGACTAGTAAGAATCTTAAAACCTATGTATTGATATCTTTCTGTAAGTGAGTCAAGTGGGTGTAAAGTGGCATAAACACAGCAGTGAAAAGCAGCTAAACCCCATTATAAAAATCAATTACTTTTAAAAACCTGTGAAAAAAAGACAGTGAAAGAGAGAGAAATTCTTACAAAATTCTTTTAGGGGCAGTTATGCTACCTGGATTGACCATATCTAGACCCACAGCTGATTGAGACATAAGGGTGGACACTCTTGGGGCTGAGAGGTTTGGTGAGGTTGGGTGAGGAAACACAGACCCTTTAAAGTAATACTGCGTGGTACCCATCCCATGGGTCCCAAATCTCCAGGTTCAAGGGCATCTTCCTACATCGAAAACATGCACGAGAAACCCAGAAGATGGTACACCGTGTGATCGCGAAAGGTTTCTAAAACGCACCTCATTTCTCATTTCCTTGTGCTCGGGTCCGCCATTCCAGCCGCTTTACTAGCAACCTCCCTCCTTGGAGAATCATCACCTTTAACCTCCTGTTCCGTACAGGTTGCAATTTGTCCTGAGGATGAACGGGAAGAAGGGGGAACCAATGAGAGACTAGCTCTAGGTGTTGGGACAGGCACAGGTCACTCTATTTTCCCATCAGGAAGAAGAATTAAGCACAGGCTCAGCCTGCCTCCCGGGACCAGAATAGGGCCTGAAGCAATCCTGCGCTTTTGCGGCCAGCTCCCAAGAAAGCGAGTTGAAAAATGGAGCTCAGGGGCACTGCAATTCACAAACCTGCAGACTTATAAATGATCACTCTCGTCCACAAATATATTGAGGGAAGGCAACGAAGAGGATTTGAAAGCAAAGCAGAATTGCAGGAAACAGATTTCAGGAGGGAGATTCGAATCGCCTTTAAAGCACAGGAAAAGCGGCAAAACCTCGTCAATGATGCCCTTGGCCAAAAAGGGCGTATGCGTTTTTTCCTGAATATATTCAGGAAAAAACGCATACGCCCTTTTTGGCCAACCAAGCAACCTGGAAAGGCAAATCAGCGCTACAAAGAAGTCTCGCTTCCCATCGGTCAAAAGGGCCATGCTGAATAAAGTGTCAAAACCAGAAATGCAGGACAGGCCATGGAGAAACGGGAGCCTTGCTACGCTGATGGGCGGGATGTAAATTGCCAACAGCCACCCTGGAGAAGTGTACGGTGTGTCCTGAAACATCTAAAAAACTCAGCTTAGAGAGCATAGGGCACTTCCACTCATGGGCGTATAAAGTGGGAAAATTAAAAACCAGCAAGACACAAGCACCCCAATGTTTAGGGCTGCTCTGTTGACAAGAACCTCCAACTTCGTTAAACCTTAAATATCCCAGGAAAGAGAAAAATGGATAAAGATGTTGTGGTCCTTATGTACAATGGAATATCACTCAGCCATGAAATCAACGTCATAAGGCTAGTAGCAGCATGATGAGTGGATTTAGGTACGACGATTCTAAGTGAAATAAGTCACACAGAAAAAGACACTTATCATAAGATATCACTTATAGAGGGAATGTAAAAACCGCTACCCTTGAACTGAATTACAAAACAGAACAGAGTCACACGTTTAGAAAACACACAATGGCTGCTTAACGGGAAAGGTGAGGTGGGGTGATGCATAAAACAAGGGTTTCAAATTAGCTCAGATACCGTTCCATAAACCCAATATGTACTAGACAAGACCTACTCCTTGCTCAGTGAATTGGACTCAAAACCCCCTATTCACGGCCCAAGAATATATCTGACTAGTAAGAATCTTAAAACCTATGTATTGATATCTCTCTGTAAGTGAGTCATGTGGGTGTAAAGTGACATAAACACAGCAGTGAAAAGCAGCTAAACCCCATTATAAAAATCAATTACTTTTAAAAACCTGTGAAAAAAAGACAGTGAAAGAGAGAGAAATTCTTACAAAATTCTTTTAGGGGCAGTTATGCTACCTGGATTGACCATATCTAGACCCACAGCTGATTGAGACATAAGGGTGGACACTCTTGGGGCTGAGAGGTTTGGTGAGGTTGGGTGAGGAAACGCAGACCCTTTAAAGTAATATTGCGTGGTACCCATCCCATGGGTCCCAAATCTCCAGGTTCAAGGGCATCTTCCTACATCGAAAACATGCATGAGAAACCCAGAAGATGGCACACTGTGTGATCGGGAAAGGTTTCTAAAACGCACCTCATTTCTCATCTCCTTGTGCTCGAATTCACCATTCCAGCTGCTTTACTAGCAGTCTCCCTCATTGGAGAATCAGCACCTTTAACCTCCTCTTCCGTACAGGTTGCAATTTGTCCTGAGGATGAACGGGAAAAGGGGGAAACAATGAGAGTCTAGCTCTAGGTGTTGGGACAGGCACAGGTCACTCTATTTTCCCATTAGGAAGAAGAATTAAGCACAGGCTCAGCCTGCCGCCCGGAACCAGAATAGGGCCTGAAGCAATCCTGCGCTTTTGCGGCCAGCTCCCAAGAAAGCGAGTTGAAAAATGGAGCTCAGGGGCACTGCAATTCACAAACCTGCAGACTTATAAATGACCACTCTCGTCCACAAATATATTGAGGGAAGGCAACGAAGAGGATTTGAAAACAAGGCAGAATTGCAGGAAACAGATTTCAGGAGGGAGATTCGAATCGCCTTTAAAGCACAGGAAAAGCGGCAAAACCTCGACAATGATGCCCTTGGCCAAAAAGGGCGTATGCGTTTTTTCCTATATATATTCAGGAAAAAACGCATACGCCCTTTTTGGCCAACAAAGCAACCTGGAAAGGCAAATCAGCGCTACAAAAAGTCTCGCTTCCCATCGGTCAAAAGGGCCATGCTGAATAAAGTGTCAAAACCAGAAATGCAGGGCAGGCCATGGAGAAAGGGGAGCCTTGCTACGCTGATGGGCGGGATGTAAATTGCCAACAGCCACTCTGGAGAAGTGTACGGTGTGTCCTGAAACATCTAAAAAACTCAGCTTAGAGAGCATAGGGCACTTCCACTCATGGGCGTATAAATTGGGAAAACTAAAAATCAGCAAGACACAGGCACCCCAACGTTTAGGGCTGCTCTGTTGACAAGAACCTCCACTTCTTTACACCTTAAATATCTCAGGATAGAGAAAAATGGATAAATAAGTTGTGGTCCTTATGTACAATGGAATATCACTCAGCCATGAAATCAACGTCATAAGGCTAGTAGCAGCATGATGAGTGGATTTAGGTACGACGATTCTAAGTGAAATAAGTCACACAGAAAAAGACACTTATCATAAGATATCACTTATAGAGGGAATGTAAAAACCGCTACCCTTGAACTGAATTACAAAACAGAACAGAGTCACACGTTTAGAAAACACACTATGGCTGCTTAACGGGAAAGGTGAGGTGGGGTGATGCATAAAACAAGGGTTTCAAATTAGCTCAGATACCGTTCCATAAACCCAATATGTAATAGACAAGACCTACTCCTTGCTCAGTGAATTGGACTCAACACCCCCTATTCACGGCCCAAGAATATATCTGACTAGTAAGAATCTTAAAACCTATGTATTGATATCTCTCTGTAAGTGAGTCAAGTGGGTGTAAAGTGGCATAAACACAGCAGTGAAAAGCAGCTAAACCCCATTATAAAAATCAATTATTTTTAAAAACCTGTGAAAAAAAGACAGTGAAAGAGAGAGAAATTCTTACAAAATTCGTTTAGGGGCAGTGATGCTACCTGGATTGACCATATCTAGACCCACAGCTGATTGAGACATAAGGGTGGACACTCTTGGGGCTGAGAGGTTTGGTGAGGTTGGGTGAGCAAACGCAGACCCTTTAAAGTAATACTGCGTGGTACCCATCCCATGGGTACCAAATCTCCAGGTTCAAGGGCATCTTCCTACATCGAAAACATGCATGAGAAACCCAGAAGATGGTACACCGTGTGATCGGGAAAGGTTTCTAAAACGCACCTCATTTCTCATCTCCTTGTGCTCGGGTTCACCATTCCAGCCGCTTTACTAACAATCTCCCTCCTTGGAGAATCAGCACCTTTAACCTCCTGTTCCGTACAGGTTGCAATTTGTCCTGAGGATGAACGGGAAGAGGGGAAAACAATGAGAGACTAGCTCTAGGTGTTGGGACAGGCACAGGTCACTCTATTTTCCCATCAGGAAGAAGAATTAAGCACAGGCTCAGCCTGCCGCCCGGGACCAGAATAGGGCCTGAAGCAATCCTGCGCTTTTGCGGCCAGCTCCCAAGAAAGCGAGTTGAAAAATGGAGCTCAGGGGCACTGCAATTCACAAACCTGCAGACTTATAAATGATCACTCTCGTCCACAAATATATTGAGGGAAGGCAACGAAGAGGATTTGAAAGCAAGGCAGAATTGCAGGAAACAGATTTCAGGAGGGAGATTCGAATCGCCTTTAAAGCACAGGAAAAGCGGCAAAACCTCGTCAATGATGCCCTTGGCCAAAAAGGGCGTATGCGTTTTTTCCTGAATATATTCAGGAAAAAACGCATACGCCCTTTTTGGCCAACCAAGCAACCTGGAAAGGCAAATCAGCGCTACAAAGAAGTCTCGCTTCCAATCGGTCAAAAGGGCCATGCTGAATAAAGTGTCAAAACCAGAAATGCAGGACAGGCCATGGAGAAACGGGAGCCTTGCTACGCTGATGGGCGGGATGTAAATTGCCAACAGCCACTCTGGAGAAGTGTACGGTGTGTCCTGAAACATCTAAAAAACTCAGCTTAGAGAGCATAGGGCACTTCCACTCATGGGCGTATAAAGTGGGAAAATTAAAAACCAGCAAGACACAGGCACCCCAAAGTTTAGGGCTGCTCTGTTGACAAGAACCTCCAACTTCGTTACACCTTAAATATCCCAGGAAAGAGAAAAATGGATAAAGATGTTGTGGTCCTTATGTACAATGGAATATCACTCAGCCATGAAATCAACGTCATAAGGCTAGTAGCAGCATGATGAGTGGATTTAGGTACGACGATTCTAAGTGAAATAAGTCACACAGAAAAAGACACTTATCATAAGATATCACTTATAGAGGGAATGTAAAAACCGCTACCCTTGAACTGAATTACAAAACAGAACAGAGTCACACGTTTAGAAAACACACTATGGCTGCTTAACGGGAAAGGTGAGGTGGGGTGATGCATAAAACAAGGGTTTCAAATTAGCTCAGATGCCGTTCCGTAAACCCAATATGTACTAGACAAGACCTACTCCTTGCTCAGTGAATTGGACTCAAAACCCCTATTCACGGCCCAAGAATATATCTGACTAGTAAGAATCTTAAAACCTATGTATTGATATCTCTCTATAAGTGAGTCATGTGGGTGTAAAGTGACATAAACACAGCAGTGAAAAGCAGCTAAACCCCATTATAAAAATCAATTACTTTTAAAAACCTGTGAAAAAAAGACAGTGAAAGAGAGAGAAATTCTTACAAAATTCGTTTAGGGGCAGTTATGCTACCTGGATTGACCATATCTAGACCCACAGCTGATTGAGACGTAAGGGTGGACACTCTTGGGGCTGAGAGGTGTGGTGAGGTTGGGTGAGGAAACGCAGACCCTTTAAAGTAATACTGCGTGATACCCATCCCATGGGTCCCAAATCTCCAGGTTCAAGGGCATCTTCCTACATCGAAAACATGCATGAGAAACCCAGAAGATGGTACACCGTGTGATCGGGAAAGGTTTCTAAAACGCACCTCATTTCTCATCTCCTTGTGCTCGGGTTCGCCATTCCAGCCGCTTTACTAACAATCTCCCTCCTTGGAGAATCAGCACCTTTAACCTCCTGTTCCGTACAGGTTGCAATTTGTCCTGAGGATGAACGGAAAAAAGGGGGAAACAATGAGAGTCTAGCTCTAGGTGTTGGGACAGGCACAGGTCACTCTATTTTCCCATCAGGAAGCAGAATTTAGCACAGGCTCAGCCTGCCGCCCGGAACCAGAATAGGGCCTGAAGCAATCCTGCGCTTTTGCGGCCAGCTCCCAAGAAAGCGAGTTGAAAAATGGAGCTCAGGGGCACTGTAATTCACAAACCTGCAGACTTATAAATGACCACTCTCGTCCACAAATATATTGAGGGAAGGCAACGAAGAGGATTTGAAAGCAAGGCAGAATTGCAGGAAACAGATTTCAGGAGGGAGATTCGAATCGCCTTTAAAGCACAGGAAAAGCGGCAAAACCTCGACAATGATGCCCTTGGCCAAAAAGGGCGTATGCGTTTTTTCCTGAATATATTCAGGAAAAAACGCATACGCCCTTTTTGGCCAAGCAAGCAACCTGGAAAGGCAAATCAGCGCTACAAAGAAGTCTCGCTTCCCATCCGTCAAAAGGGCCATGCTGAATAAAGTGTCAAAACCAGAAATGCAGGGCAGGCCATGGAGAAACGGGAGCCTTGCTACGCTTATGGGCGGGATGTAAATTGCCAACAGCCACTCTGGAGAAGTGTACGGTGTGTCCTGAAACATCTAAAAAACTCAGCTTAGAGAGCATAGGGCACTTCCACTCATGCGCGTATAAATTGGGAAAACTAAAAATCAGCAAGACACAGGCACCCCAACGTTTAGGGCTGCTCTGTTGACAAGAACCTCCACTTCGTTACACCTTAAATATCCCAGGAAAGAGAAAAATGGATAAAGAAGTTGTGGTCCTTATGTACAATGGAATATCACTCAGCCATGAAATCAAAGTCATAAGGCTAGTAGCAGCATGATGAGTGGATTTAGGTACGACGATTCTAAGTGAAATAAGTCACACAGAAAAAGACACTTATCATAAGATATCACTTATAGAGGGAATGTAAAAACCGCTACCCTTGAACTGAATTACAAAACAGAACAGAGTCACACGTTTAGAAAACACACTATGGCTGCTTAACGGGAAAGGTGAGGTAGAGTGATGCATAAAACAATGGTTTCAAATTAGCTCAGATACCGTTCCATAAACCCAATATGTAATAGACAAGACCTACTCCTTGCTCAGTGAATTGGACTCAACACCCCCTATTCACGGCCCAAGAATATATCTGACTAGTAAGAATCTTAAAACCTATGTATTGATATCTCTCTGTAAGTGAGTCAAGTGGGTGTAAAGTGGCATAAACACAGCAGTGAAAAGCAGCTAAACCCCATTATAAAAATCAATTACTTTTAAAAACCTGTGAAAAAAAGACAGTGAAAGAGAGAGAAATTCTTACAAAATTCGTTTAGGGGCAGTTATGCTACCTGGATTGACCATATCTAGACCCACAGCTGATTGAGACATAAGGGTGGACACTCTTGGGGCTGAGAGGTTTGGTGAGGTTGGGTGAGCAAACGCATATCCTTTAAAGTAATACTGCGTGGTACCCATCCCATGGGTCCCAAATCTCCAGGTTCAAGGGCATCTTCCTACATCGAAAACATGCATGAGAAACCCAGAAGATGGTACACCGTGTGATCGGGAAAGGTTTCTAAAACGCACCTCATTTCTCATCTCCTTGTGCTCGGGTTCGCCATTCCAGCCGCTTTACTAACAATCTCCCTCCTTGGAGAATCAGCACCTTTAACCTCCTGTTCCGTACAGGTTGCAATTTGTCCTGAGGATGAACGGAAAGAGGGGAAAACAATGAGAGACTAGCTCTAGGTGTTGGGACAGGCACAGGTCACTCTATTTTCCCATCAGGAAGAAGAATTAAGCACAGGCTCAGCCTGCCGCCCGGGACCAGAATAGGGCCTGAAGCAATCCTGCGCTTTTGCGGCCAGCTCCCAAGAAAGCGAGTTGAAAAATGGAGCTCAGGGGCACTGCAATTCACAAACCTGCAGACTTATAAATGATCACTCTCGTCCACAAATATATTGAGGGAAGGCAACGAAGAGGATTTGAAAGCAAGGCAGAATTGCAGGAAACAGATTTCAGGAGGGAGATTCGAATCGCCTTTAAAGCACAGGAAAAGCGGCAAAACCTCGTCAATGATGCCCTTGGCCAAAAAGGGCGTATGCGTTTTTTCCTGAATATATTCAGGAAAAAAGGCATACGCCCTTTTTGGCCAACCAAGCAACCTGGAAAGGCAAATCAGCGCTACAAAGAAGTCTCGCTTCCAATCGGTCAAAAGGGCCATGCTGAATAAAGTGTCAAAACCAGAAATGCAGGACAGGCCATGGAGAAACGGGAGCCTTGCTACGCTGATGGGCGGGATGTAAATTGCCAACAGCCACTCTGGAGAAGTGTACGGTGTGTCCTGAAACATCTAAAAAACTCAGCTTAGAGAGCATAGGGCACTTCCACTCATGGGCGTATAAAGTGGGAAAATTAAAAACCAGCAAGACACAGGCACCCCAAAGTTTAGGGCTGCTCTGTTGACAAGAACCTCCAACTTCGTTACACCTTAAATATCCCAGGAAAGAGAAAAATGGATAAAGATGTTGTGGTCCTTATGTACAATGGAATATCACTCAGCCATGAAATCAACGTCATAAGGCTAGTAGCAGCATGATGAGTGGATTTAGGTACGACGATTCTAAGTGAAATAAGTCACACAGAAAAAGACACTTATCATAAGATATCACTTATAGAGGGAATGTAAAAACCGCTACCCTTGAACTGAATTACAAAACAGAACAGAGTCACACGTTTAGAAAACACACTATGGCTGCTTAACGGGAAAGGTGAGGTGGGGTGATGCATAAAACAAGGGTTTCAAATTAGCTCAGATACCGTTCCATAAACCCAATATGTACTAGACAAGACCTACTCCTTGCTCAGTGAATTGGACTCAACACCCCCTATTCACGGCCCAAGAATATATCGGACTAGTAAGAATCTTAAAACCTATGTATTGATATCTCTCTGTAAGTGAGTCATGTGGGTGTAAAGTGACATAAACACAGCAGTGAAAAGCAGCTAAACCCCATTATAAAAATCAATTACTTTTAAAAACCTGTGAAAAAAAGACAGTGAAAGAGAGAGAAATTCTTACAAAATTCGTTTAGGGGCAGTTATGCTACCTGGATTGACCATATCTAGACCCACAGCTGATTGAGACATAAGGGTGGACACTCTTGGGGCTGAGAGGTTTGGTGAGGTTGGGTGAGGAAACGCAGACCCTTTAAAGTTATACTGCGTGGTACCCATCCCATGGGTTCCAAATCTCCAGGTTCAAGGGCAACTTCCTACATCGAAAACATGCATGAGAAACCCAGAAGATGGTACACCGTGTGATCGCGAAAGGTTTCTAAAACGCACCTCATTTCTCATCTCCTTGTGCTCGGGTTCGCCATTCCAGCTGCTTTACTAGCAACCTCCCTCCTTGGAGAATCATCACCTTTAACCTCCTGTTCCGTACAGGTTGCAATTTGTCCTGAGGATGAACGAGAAGAGGGGAAAACAAGAGAGACTAGCTCTAGGTGTTGGGACAGGTACAGGTCACTCTATTTTCCCATCAGGAAGAAGAATTAAGCACAGGCTCAGCCTGCCGCCCGGGACCAGAATAGGGCCTGAAGCAATCCTGCGCTTTTGCGGCCAGCTCCCAAGAAAGCGAGTTGAAAAATGGAGCTCAGGGGCACTGCAATTCACAAACCTGCAGACTTATAAATGTTCACTCTCGTCCACAAATATATTGAGGGAAGGCAACGAAGAGGATTTGAAAGCAAGGCAGAATTGCAGGAAACAGATTTCAGGAGGGAGATTCGAATCGCCTTTAAAGCACAGGAAAAGCGGCAAAACCTCGACAAGATGCCCTTGGCCAAAAAGGGCGTATGGGTTTTTTCCTGAATATATTCAGGAAAAAACGCATACGCCCTTTTTGGCCAACCAAGCAACCTGGAAAGGCAAATCAGCACTACAAAGAAGTCTCGCTTCCCATCGGTCAAAAGGGCCATGCTGAATAAAGTGTCAAAATCAGAAATGCAGGACAGGCCATGGAGAAACGGGAGCCTTGCTACGCTGATGGGCGGAATGTAAATTGCCAACAGCCACTCTGGAGAAGTGTACGGTGTGTCCTGAAACATCTAAAAAACTCAGCTTAGAGAGCATAGGGCACTTCCACTCATTGGCGTATAAAGTGGGAAAATTAAAAACCAGCAAGACACAGGCACCCCAAAGTTTAGGGCTGCTCTGTTGACAAGAACCTCCAACTTCGTTACACCTTAAATATCCCAGGAAAGAGAAAAATGGATAAAGATGTTGTGGTCCTTATGTACAATGGAATATCACTCAGCCATGAAATCAACGTCATAAGGCTAGTAGCAGCATGATGAGTGGATTTAGGTACGACGATTCTAAGTGAAATAAGTCACACAGAAAAAGACACTTATCATAAGATATCACTTATAGAGGGAATGTAAAAACCGCTACCCTTGAACTGAATTACAAAACAGAACAGAGTCACACGTTTAGAAAACACACTATGGCTGCTTAACGGGAAAGGTGAGGTGGGGTGATGCATAAAACAAGGGTTTCAAATTAGCTCAGATACCGTTCCGTAAACCCAATATGTACTAGACAAGACCTACTCCTTGCTCAGTGAATTGGACTCAAAACCCCTATTCACGGCCCAAGAATATATCTGACTAGTAAGAATCTTAAAACCTATGTATTGATATCTCTCTATAAGTGAGTCATGTGGGTGTAAAGTGACATAAACACAGCAGTGAAAAGCAGCTAAACCCCATTATAAAAATCAATTACTTTTAAAAACCTGTGAAAAAAAGACAGTGAAAGAGAGAGAAATTCTTACAAAATTCGTTTAGGGGCAGTTATGCTACCTGGATTGACCATATCTAGACCCACAGCTGATTGAGACATAAGGGTGGACACTCTTGGGGCTGAGAGGTTTGGTGAGGTTGGGTGAGGAAACGCAGACCCTTTAAAGTAATACTGCGTGGTACCCATCCCATGGGTCCCAAATCTCCAGGTTCAAGGGCATCTTCCTACATCGAAAACATGCATGAGAAACCCAGAAGATGGTACACCGTGTGATCGGGAAAGGTTTCTAAAACGCACCTCATTTCTCATCTCCTTGTGCTCGGGTTCGCCATTCCAGCCGCTTTACTAACAATCTCCCTCCTTGGAGAATCAGCACCTTTAACCTCCTGTTCCGTACAGGTTGCAATTTGTCCTGAGGATGAACGGAAAAAAGGGGGAAACAATGAGAGTCTAGCTCTAGGTGTTGGGACAGGCACAGGTCACTCTATTTTCCCATCAGGAAGCAGAATTTAGCACAGGCTCAGCCTGCCGCCCGGAACCAGAATAGGGCCTGAAGCAATCCTGCGCTTTTGCGGCCAGCTCCCAAGAAAGCGAGTTGAAAAATGGAGCTCAGGGGCACTGTAATTCACAAACCTGCAGACTTATAAATGACCACTTTCGTCCACAAATATATTGAGGGAAGGCAACGAAGAGGATTTGAAAGCAAGGCAGAATTGCAGGAAACAGATTTCAGGAGGGAGATTCGAATCGCCTTTAAAGCACAGGAAAAGCGGCAAAACCTCGACAATGATGCCCTTGGCCAAAAAGGGCGTATGCGTTTTTTCCTGAATATATTCAGGAAAAAACGCATACGCCCTTTTTGGCCAACCAAGCAACCTGGAAAGGCAAATCAGCGCTACAAAGAAGTCTCGCTTCCAATCGGTCAAAAGGGCCATGCTGAATAAAGTGTCAAAACCAGAAATGCAGGACAGGCCATGGAGAAACGGGAGCCTTGCTACGCTGATGGGCGGGATGTAAATTGCCAACAGCCACTCTGGAGAAGTGTACGGTGTGTCCTGAAACATCTAAAAAACTCAGCTTAGAGAGCATAGGGCACTTCCACTCATGGGCGTATAAAGTGGGAAAATTAAAAACCAGCAAGACACAGGCACCCCAAAGTTTAGGGCTGCTCTGTTGACAAGAACCTCCAACTTCGTTACACCTTAAATATCCCAGGAAAGAGAAAAATGGATAAAGATGTTGTGGTCCTTATGTACAATGGAATATCACTCAGCCATGAAATCAACGTCATAAGGCTAGTAGCAGCATGATGAGTGGATTTAGGTACGACGATTCTAAGTGAAATAAGTCACACAGAAAAAGACACTTATCATAAGATATCACTTATAGAGGGAATGTAAAAACCGCTACCCTTGAACTGAATTACAAAACAGAACAGAGTCACACGTTTAGAAAACACACTATGGCTGCTTAACGGGAAAGGTGAGGTGGGGTGATGCATAAAACAAGGGTTTCAAATTAGCTCAGATACCGTTCCGTAAACCCAATATGTACCAGACAAGACCTACTCCTTGCTCAGTGAATTGGACTCAAAACCCCTATTCACGGCCCAAGAATATATCTGACTAGTAAGAATCTTAAAACCTATGTATTGATATCTCTCTATAAGTGAGTCATGTGGGTGTAAAGTGACATAAACACAGCAGTGAAAAGCAGCTAAACCCCATTATAAAAATCAATTACTTTTAAAAACCTGTGAAAAAAAGACAGTGAAAGAGAGAGAAATTCTTACAAAATTCGTTTAGGGGCAGTTATGCTACCTGGATTGACCATATCTAGACCCACAGCTGATTGAGACATAAGGGTGGACACTCTTGGGGCTGAGAGGTTTGGTGAGGTTGGGTGAGGAAACGCAGACCCTTTAAAGTAATACTGCGTGGTACCCATCCCATGGGTCCCAAATCTCCAGGTTCAAGGGCATCTTCCTACATCGAAAACATGCATGAGAAACCCAGATGATGGTACACCGTGTGATCGGGAAAGGTTTCTAAAACGCACCTCATTTCTCATCTCCTTGTGCTCGGGTTCGCCATTCCAGCCGCTTTACTAACAATCTCCCTCCTTGGAGAATCAGCACCTTTAACCTCCTGTTCCGTACAGGTTGCAATTTGTCCTGAGGATGAACGGAAAAAAGGGGGAAACAATGAGAGTCTAGCTCTAGGTGTTGGGACAGGCACAGGTAACTCTATTTTCCCATCAGGAAGAAGAATTTAGCACAGGCTCAGCCTGCCGCCCGGAACCAGAATAGGGCCTGAAGCAATCCTGCGCTTTTGCGGCCAGCTCCCAAGAAAGCGAGTTGAAAAATGGAGCTCAGGGGCACTGTAATTCACAAACCTGCAGACTTATAAATGACCACTCTCGTCCACAAATATATTGAGGGAAGGCAACGAAGAGGATTTGAAAGCAAGGCAGAATTGCAGGAAACAGATTTCAGGAGGGAGATTCGAATCGCCTTTAAAGCACAGGAAAAGCGGCAAAACCTCGACAATGATGCCCTTGGCCAAAAAGGGCGTATGCGTTTTTTCCTGAATATATTCAGGAAAAAACGCATACGCCCTTTTTGGCCAACCAAGCAACCTGGAAAGGCAAATCAGCGCTACAAAGAAGTCTCGCTTCCAATCGGTCAAAAGGGCCATGCTGAATAAAGTGTCAAAACCAGAAATGCAGGGCAGGCCATGGAGAAACGGGAGCCTTGCTACGCTTATGGGCGGGATGTAAATTGCCAACAGCCACTCTGGAGAAGTGTACGGTGTGTCCTGAAACATCTAAAAAACTCAGCTTAGAGAGCATAGGGCACTTCCACTCATGCGCGTATAAATTGGGAAAACTAAAAATCAGCAAGACACAGGCACCCCAACGTTTAGGGCTGCTCTGTTGACAAGAACCTCCACTTCGTTACACCTTAAATATCCCAGGAAAGAGAAAAATGGATAAAGAAGTTGTGGTCCTTATGTACAATGGAATATCACTCAGCCATGAAATCAAAGTCATAAGGCTAGTAGCAGCATGATGAGTGGATTTAGGTACGACGATTCTAAGTGAAATAAGTCACACAGAAAAAGACACTTATCATAAGATATCACTTATAGAGGGAATGTAAAAACCGCTACCCTTGAACTGAATTACAAAACAGAACAGAGTCACACGTTTAGAAAACACACTATGGCTGCTTAACGGGAAAGGTGAGGTAGAGTGATGCATAAAACAATGGTTTCAAATTAGCTCAGATACCGTTCCATAAACCCAATATGTAATAGACAAGACCTACTCCTTGCTCAGTGAATTGGACTCAACACCCCCTATTCACGGCCCAAGAATATATCTGACTAGTAAGAATCTTAAAACCTATGTATTGATATCTCTCTGTAAGTGAGTCAAGTGGGTGTAAAGTGGCATAAACACAGCAGTGAAAAGCAGCTAAACCCCATTATAAAAATCAATTACTTTTAAAAACCTGTGAAAAAAAGACAGTGAAAGAGAGAGAAATTCTTACAAAATTCGTTTAGGGGCAGTGATGCTACCTGGATTGACCATATCTAGACCCACAGCTGATTGAGACATAAGGGTGGACACTCTTGGGGCTGAGAGGTTTGGTGAGGTTGGGTGAGCAAACGCAGACCCTTTAAAGTAATACTGCGTGGTACCCATCCCATGGGTCCCAAATCTCCAGGTTCAAGGGCATCTTCCTACATCGAAAACATGCATGAGAAACCCAGAAGATGGTACACTGTGTGATCGGGAAAGGTTTCTAAAACGCACCTCATTTCTCATGTCCTTGTGCTCGGGTTCGCCATTCCAGCCGCATTACTAGCAATCTCCCTCCTTGGAGAATCAGCACCTTTAAACTCCTGTTCCGTACAGGTTGCAATTTGTCCTGAGGATGAACGGGAAGAAGGGGGAACCAATGAGAGAGTAGCTCTAGGTGTTGGGACAGGTACAGGTCACTCTATTTTCCCATCAGGAAGAAGAATTAAGCACAGGCTCAGCCTGCCGCCCGGGACCAGAATAGGGCCTGAAGCAATCCTGCGCTTTTGCGGCCAGCTCCCAAGAAAGCGAGTTGAAAAATGGAGCTCAGGGGCACTGCAATTCACAAACCTGCAGACTTATAAATGTTCACTCTCGTCCACAAATATATTGAGGGAAGGCAACGAAGAGGATTTGAAAGCAAGGCAGAATTGCAGGAAACAGATTTCAGGAGGGAGATTCGAATCGCCTTTAAAGCACAGGAAAAGCGGCAAAACCTCGACAAGATGCCCTTGGCCAAAAAGGGCGTATGCGTTTTTTCCTGAATATATTCAGGAAAAAACGCATACGCCCTTTTTGGCCAAGCAAGCAACCTGGAAAGGCAAATCAGCGCTACAAAGAAGTCTCTCTTCCCATCGGTCAAAAGGGCCATGCTGAATAAAGTGTCAAAACCAGAAATGCTGGGCAGGCCATGGAGAAACGGGAGCCTTGCTACGCTGATGGGCGGGATGTAAATTGCCAACAGCCACTCTGGAGAAGTGTACGGTGTGTCCTGAAACATCTAAAAAACTCAGCTTAGAGAGCATAGGGCACTTCCACTCATGGGCGTATAAAGTGGGAAAACTAAAAATCAGCAAGACACAGGCACCCCAACGTTTAGGGCTGCTCTGTTGACAAGAACCTCCAACTTCGTTACACCTTAAATATCCCAGGAAAGAGAAAAATGGATAAAGATGTTGTGGTCCTTATGTACAATGGACTATCACTCAGCCATGAAATCAACGTCATAAGGCTAGTAGCAGCATGATGAGTGGATTTAGGTACGACGATTCTAAGTGAAATAAGTCACACAGAAAAAGACACTTATCATAAGATATCACTTATAGAGGGAATGTAAAAACCGCTACCCTTGAACTGAATTACAAAACAGAACAGAGTCACACGTTTAGAAAACACACTATGGCTGCTTAACGGGAAAGGTGAGGTGGGGTGATGCATAAAACAAGGGTTTCAAATTAGCTCAGATACCGTTCCATAAACCCAATATGTACTAGACAAGACCTACTCCTTGCTCAGTGAATTGGACTCAAAACCCCTATTCACGGCCCAAGAATATATCTGACTAGTAAGAATCTTAAAACCTATGTATTGATATCTCTCTATAAGTGAGTCATGTGGGTGTAAAGTGACATAAACACAGCAGTGAAAAGCAGCTAAACCCCATTATAAAAATCAATTACTTTTAAAACCTGTGGAAAAAAAGACAGTGAAAGAGAGAGAAATTCTTACAAAATTCGTTTAGGGGCAGTTATGCTACCTGGATTGACCATATCTAGACCCACAGCTGATTGAGACATAAGGGTGGACACTCTTGGGGCTGAGAGGTTTGGTGAGGTTGGGTGAGGAAACGCAGACCCTTTAAAGTAATACTGCGTGGTACCCATCCCATGGGTTCCAAATCTCCAGGTTCAAGGGCATCTTCCTATATCGAAAATATGCATGAGAAACCCAGAAGATGGTACACCGTGTGATCGCGAAAGGTTTCTAAAACGCACCTCATTTCTCATGTCCTTCTGCTCGGGTTCGCCATTAAAGCTGCTTTACTAGCAACCTCCCTCCTTGGAGAATCATCACCTTTAACCTCCTGTTCCGTACAGGTTGCAATTTGTCCTGAGGATGAACGAGAAGAGGGGAAAACAATGAGAGACTAGCTCTAGGTGTTGGGACAGGCACAGGTCACTCTATTTTCCCATCAGGAAGAAGAATTAAGCACAGGCTCAGCCTGCCGCCCGGGACCAGATTAGGGCCTGAAGCAATCCTGCGCTTTTGCGGCCAGCTACCAAGAAAGCGAGTTGAAAAATGGAGCTCAGGGGCACTGCAATTCACAAAGCTGCAGACTTATAAATGACCACTCTCGTCCACAAATATATTGAGGGAAGGCAAAGAAGAGGATTTGAAAGCAAGGCAGAATTGCAGGAAACAGATTTCAGGAGGGAGATTCGAATCGCCTTTAAAGCACAGGAAAAGCGGCAAAACCTCGACAATGATGCCCTTGGCCAAAAAGGGCGTATGCGTTTTTTCCTGAATATATTCAGGAAAAAACGCATACGCCCTTTTTGGCCAACCAAGCAACCTGGAAAGGCAAATCAGCGCTACAAAGAAGTCTCGCTTCCCATCGGTCAAAAGGGCCATGCTGAATAAAGTGTCAAAATCAGAAATGCAGGACAGGCCATGGAGAAACGGGAGCCTTGCTACGCTGATGGGCGGGATGTAAATTGCCAACAGCCACTCTGGAGAAGTGTACGGTGTGACCTGAAACATCTAAAAAACTCAGCTTAGAGAGCATAGGGCAGTTCCACTGATGGGCGTATAAATTGGGAAAACTAAAAATCAGCAAGACACAGGCACCCCAACGTTTAGGGCTGCTCTGTTGACAAGAACCTCCACTTCGTTACACCTTACATATCTCAGGAAAGAGAAAAATGGATAAAGAAGTTGTGGTCCTTACGTACAATGGAATATCACTCAGCCATGAAATCAACGTCATAAGGCTAGTAGAAGCATGATGAGTGGATTTAGGTACGACGATTCTAAATGAAATAAGTCACACAGAAAAAGACACTTATCATAAGATATCACTTATAGAGGGAATGTAAAAACCGCTACCCTTGAACTGAATTACAAAACTGAACAGAGTCACACGTTTAGAAAACACACTATGGCTGCTTAACGGGAAATGTGAGGTGGGGTGATGCATAAAACAAGGGTTTCAAATTAGCTCAGATACCGTTCCATAAACCCAATATGTAATAGACAAGACCTACTCCTTGCTCAGTGAATTGGACTCAACACCCCCTATTCACGGCCCAAGAATATATCTGACTAGTAAGAATCTTAAAACCTATGTATTGATATATCTCTGTAAGTGAGTCAATTGGGTGTAAAGTGACATAAACACAGCAGTGAAAAGCAGCTAAACCCCATTATAAAAATCAATTACTTTTAAAAACCTGTGAAAAAAAGACAGTGAAAGAGAGAGAAATTCTTACAAAATTCGTTTAGGGGCAGTTATGCTACCTGGATTGACCATATCTAGACCCACAGCTGATTGAGACATAAGGGTGGACACTCTTGGGGCTGAGAGGTTTGGTGAGGTTGGGTGAGGAAACGCAGACCCTTTAAAGTAATACTGCGTGGTACCCATCCCATGGGTCCCAAATCTCCAGGTTCAAGGGCATCTTCCTACATCGAAAACATGCATGAGAAACCCAGAAGATGGTACACCGTGTGATCGGGAAAGGTTTCTAAAACGCACCTCATTTCTCATCTCCTTGTGCTCGGGTTCGCCATTCCAGCCGCTTTACTAACAATCTCCCTCCTTGGAGAATCAGCACCTTTAACCTCCTATTCCGTACAGGTTGCAATTTGTCCTGAGGATGAACGGAAAAAAGGGGGAAACAATGAGAGTCTAGCTCTAGGTGTTGGGACAGGCACAGGTCACTCTATTTTCCCATCAGGAAGAAGAATTTAGCACAGGCTCAGCCTGCCGCCCGGAACCAGAATAGGGCCTGAAGCAATCCTGCGCTTTTGCGGCCAGCTCCCAAGAAAGCGAGTTGAAAAATGGAGCTCAGGGGCACTGTAATTCACACACCTGCAGACTTATAAATGACCACTCTCGTCCACAAATATATTGAGGGAAGGCAACGAAGAGGATTTGAAAGCAAGGCAGAATTGCAGGAAACAGATTTCAGGAGGGAGATTCGAATCGCCTTTAAAGCACAGGAAAAGCGGCAAAACCTCGACAATGATGCCCTTGGCCAAAAAGGGCGTATGCGTTTTTTCCTGAATATATTCAGGAAAAAACGCATACGCCCTTTTTGGCCAACCAAGCAACCTGGAAAGGCAAATCAGCGCTACAAAGAAGTCTCGCTTCCCATCCGTCAAAAGGGCCATGCTGAATAAAGTGTCAAAACCAGAAATGCAGGGCAGGCCATGGAGAAACGGGAGCCTTGCTACGCTTATGGGCGGGATGTAAATTGCCAACAGCCACTCTGGAGAAGTGTACGGTGTGTCCTGAAACATCTAAAAAACTCAGCTTAGAGAGCATAGGGCACTTCCACTCATGCGCGTATAAATTGGGAAAACTAAAAATCAGCAAGACACAGGCACCCCAACGTTTAGGGCTGCTCTGTTGACAAGAACCTCCACTTCGTTACACCTTAAATATCCCAGGAAAGAGAAAAATGGATAAAGAAGTTGTGGTCCTTATGTACAATGGAATATCACTCAGCCATGAAATCAACGTCATAAGGCTAGTAGCAGCATGATGAGTGGATTTAGGTACGACGATTCTAAGTGAAATAAGTCACACAGAAAAAGACACTTATCATAAGATATCACTTATAGAGGGAATGTAAAAACCGCTACCCTTGAACTGAATTACAAAACAGAACAGAGTCACACGTTTAGAAAACACACTATGGCTGCTTAACGGGAAAGGTGAGGTAGAGTGATGCATAAAACAATGGTTTCAAATTAGCTCAGATACCGTTCCATAAACCCAATATGTAATAGACAAGACCTACTCCTTGCTCAGTGAATTGGACTCAACACCCCCTATTCACGGCCCAAGAATATATCTGACTAGTAAGAATCTTAAAACCTATGTATTGATATCTCTCTGTAAGTGAGTCAAGTGGGTGTAAAGTGGCATAAACACAGCAGTGAAAAGCAGCTAAACCCCATTATAAAAATCAATTACTTTTAAAAACCTGTGAAAAAAAGACAGTGAAAGAGAGAGAAATTCTTACAAAATTCGTTTAGGGGCAGTTATGCTACCTGGATTGACCATATCTAGACCCACAGCTGATTGAGACATAAGGGTGGACACTCTTGGGGCTGAGAGGTTTGGTGAGGTTGGGTGAGGAAACGCAGACCCTTTAAAGTAATACTGCGTGGTACCCATCCCATGGGTCCCAAATCTCCAGGTTCAAGGGCATCTTCCTACATCGAAAACATGCATGAGAAACCCAGAAGATGGCACACTGTGTGATCGGGAAAGGTTTCTAAAACGCACCTCATTTCTCATCTCCTTGTGCTCGAATTCGCCATTCCAGCTGCTTTACTAGCAGTCTCCCTCATTGGAGAATCAGCACCTTTAACCTCCTGTTCCGTACAGGTTGCAATTTGTCCTGAGGATGAACGGGAAAAGGGGGAAACAATGAGAGTCTAGCTCTAGGTGTTGGGACAGGCACAGGTCACTCTATTTTCCCATCAGGAAGAAGAATTAAGCACAGGCTCAGCCTGCCGCCCGGAACCAGAATAGGGCCTGAAGCAATCCTGCGCTTTTGCGGCCAGCTCCCAAGAAAGCGAGTTGAAAAATGGAGCTCAGGGGCACTGCAATTCACAAACCTGCAGACTTATAAATGACCACTCTCGTCCACAAATATATTGAGGGAAGGCAACGAAGAGGATTTGAAAGCAAGGCAGAATTGCAGGAAACAGATTTCAGGAGGGAGATTCGAATCGCCTTTAAAGCACAGGAAAAGCGGCAAAACCTCGACAATGATGCCCTTGGCCAAAAAGGGCGTATGCGTTTTTTCCTGAATATATTCAGGAAAAAACGCATACGCCCTTTTTGGCCAAGCAAGCAACCTGGAAAGGCAAATCAGCGCTACAAAGAAGTCTCGCTTCCCATCCGTCAAACGGGCCATGCTGAATAAAGTGTCAAAACCAGAAATGCAGGGCAGGCCATGGAGAAACGGGAGCCTTGCTACGCTTATGGGCGGGATGTAAATTGCCAACAGCCACTCTGGAGAAGTGTACGGTGTGTCCTGAAACATCTAAAAAACTCAGCTTAGAGAGCATAGGGCACTTCCACTCATGCGCGTATAAATTGGGAAAACTAAAAATCAGCAAGACACAGGCACCCCAACGTTTAGGGCTGCTCTGTTGACAAGAACCTCCACTTCGTTACACCTTAAATATCCCAGGAAAGAGAAAAATGGATAAAGAAGTTGTGGTCCTTATGTACAATGGAATATCACTCAGCCATGAAATCAAAGTCATAAGGCTCGTAGCAGCATGATGAGTGGATTTAGGTACGACGATTCTAAGTGAAATAAGTCACACAGAAAAAGACACTTATCATAAGATATCACTTATAGAGGGAATGTAAAAACCGCTACCCTTGAACTGAATTACAAAACAGAACAGAGTCACACGTTTAGAAAACACACTATGGCTGCTTAACGGGAAAGGTGAGGTAGAGTGATGCATAAAACAATGGTTTCAAATTAGCTCAGATACCGTTCCATAAACCCAATATGTAATAGACAAGACCTACTCCTTGCTCAGTGAATTGGACTCAACACCCCCTATTCACGGCCCAAGAATATATCTGACTAGTAAGAATCTTAAAACCTATGTATTGATATCTCTCTGTAAGTGAGTCAAGTGGGTGTAAAGTGGCATAAACACAGCAGTTAAAAGCAGCTAAACCCCATTATAAAAATCAATTACTTTTAAAAACCTGTGAAAAAAAGACAGTGAAAGAGAGAGAAATTCTTACAAAATTCGTTTAGGGGCAGTTATGCTACCTGGATTGACCATATCTAGACCCGCAGCTGATTGAGACATAAGGGTGGACACTCTTGGGGCTGAGAGGTTTGGTGAGGTTGGGTGAGGAAACGCAGACCCTTTAAAGTAATACTGCGTGGTACCCATCCCATGGGTCCCAAATCTCCAGGTTCAAGGGCATCTTCCTACATCGAAAACATGCATGAGAAACCCAGAAGATGGCACACTGTGTGATCGGGAAAGGTTTCTAAAACGCACCTCATTTCTCATCTCCTTGTGCTCGAATTCGCCATTCCAGCTGCTTTACTAGCAGTCTCCCTCATTGGAGAATCAGCACCTTTAACCTCCTGTTCCGTACAGGTTGCAATTTGTCCTGAGGATGAACGGGAAGAGGGGGAAACAATGAGAGTCTAGCTCTAGGTGTTGGGACAGGCACAGGTCACTCTATTTTCCCATCAGGAAGAAGAATTTAGCACAGGCTCAGCCTGCCGCCCGGAACCATAATAGGGTCTGAAGCAATCCTGCGCTTTTGCGGCCAGCTCCCAAGAAAGCGAGTTGAAAAATGGAGCTCAGGGGCACTGTAATTCACAAACCTGCAGACTTATAAATGACCACTCTCGTTCACAAATATATTGAGGGAAGGCAACGAAGAGGATTTGAAAGCAAGGCAGAATTGCAGGAAACAGATTTCAGGAGGGAGATTCGAATCGCCTTTAAAGCACAGGAAAAGCGGCAAAACCTCGACAATGATGCCCTTGGCCAAAAAGGGCGTATGCGTTTTTTCCTGAATATATTCAGGAAAAAACGCATACGCCCTTTTTGGCCAAGCAAGCAACCTGGAAAGGCAAATCAGCGCTACAAAGAAGTCTCGCTTCCCATCCGTCAAAAGGGCCATGCTGAATAAAGTGTCAAAACCAGAAATGCAGGGCAGGCCATGGAGAAACGGGAGCCTTGCTACGCTTATGGGCGGGATGTAAATTGCCAACAGACACTCTGGAGAAGTGTACGGTGTGTCCTGAAACATCTAAAAAACTCAGCTTAGAGAGCATAGGGCACTTCCACTCATGGGCGTATAAATTGGGAAAACTAAAAATCAGCAAGACACAGGCACCCCAACGTTTAGGGCTGCTCTGTTGACAAGAACCTCCACTTCGTTACACCTTAAATATCCCAGGAAAGAGAAAAATGGATAAAGAAGTTGTGGTCCTTATGTACAATGGAATATCACTCAGCCATGAAATCAAAGTCATAAGGCTAGTAGCAGCATGATGAGTGGATTTAGGTACGACGATTCTAAGTGAAATAAGTCACACAGAAAAAGACACTTATCATAAGATATCACTTATAGAGGGAATGTAAAAACCGCTACCCTTGAACTGAATTACAAAACAGAACAGAGTCACACGTTTAGAAAACACACTATGGCTGCTTAACGGGAAAGGTGAGGTAGAGTGATGCATAAAACAATGGTTTCAAATTAGCTCAGATACCTTTCCATAAACCCAATATGTAATAGACAAGACCTACTCCTTGCTCAGTGAATTGGACTCAACACCCCCTATTCACGGCCCAAGAATATATCTGACTAGTAAGAATCTTAAAACCTATGTATTGATATCTCTCTGTAAGTGAGTCAAGTGGGTGTAAAGTGGCATAAACACAGCAGTGAAAAGCAGCTAAACCCCATTATAAAAATCAATTACTTTTAAAAACCTGTGAAAAAAAGACAGTGAAAGAGAGAGAAATTCTTACAAAATTCGTTTAGGGGCAGTTATGCTACCTGGATTGACCATATCTAGACCCACAGCTGATTGAGACATAAGGGTGGACACTCTTGGGGCTGAGAGGTTTGGTGAGGTTGGGTGAGGAAACGCAGACCCTTTAAAGTAATACTGCGTGGTACCCATCCCATGGGTCCCAAATCTCCAGGTTCAAGGGCATCTTCCTACATCGAAAACATGCATGATAAACCCAGAAGATGGCACACTGTGTGATCGGGAAAGGTTTCTAAAACGCACCTCATTTCTCATCTCCTTGTGCTCGAATTCGCCATTCCAGCTGCTTTACTAGCAGTCTCCCTCATTGGAGAATCAGCACCTTTAACCTCCTGTTCCGTACAGGTTGCAATTTGTCCTGAGGATGAACGGGAAAAGGGGGAAACAATGAGAGTCTAGCTCTAGGTGTTGGGACAGGCACAGGTCACTCTATTTTCCCATCAGGAAGAAGAATTAAGCACAGGCTCAGCCTGCCGCCCGGAACCAGAATAGGGCCTGAAGCAATCCTGCGCTTTTGCGGCCAGCTCCCAAGAAAGCGAGTTGAAAAATGGAGCTCAGGGGCACTGCAATTCACAAACCTGCAGACTTATAAATGACCACTCTCGTCCACAAATATATTGAGGGAAGGCAACGAAGAGGATTTGAAAGCAAGGCAGAATTGCAGGAAACAGATTTCAGGAGGGAGATTCGAATCGCCTTTAAAGCACAGGAAAAGCGGCAAAACCTCGACAATGATGCCCTTGGCCAAAAAGGGCGTATGCGTTTTTTCCTGAATATATTCAGGAAAAAACGCATACGCCCTTTTTGGCCAAGCAAGCAACCTGGAAAGGCAAATCAGCGCTACAAAGAAGTCTCGCTTCCCATCCGTCAAACGGGCCATGCTGAATAAAGTGTCAAAACCAGAAATGCAGGGCAGGCCATGGAGAAACGGGAGCCTTGCTACGCTTATGGGCGGGATGTAAATTGCCAACAGCCACTCTGGAGAAGTGTACGGTGTGTCCTGAAACATCTAAAAAACTCAGCTTAGAGAGCATAGGGCACTTCCACTCATGCGCGTATAAATTGGGAAAACTAAAAATCAGCAAGACACAGGCACCCCAACGTTTAGGGCTGCTCTGTTGACAAGAACCTCCACTTCGTTACACCTTAAATATCCCAGGAAAGAGAAAAATGGATAAAGAACTTGTGGTCCTTATGTACAATGGAATATCACTCAGCCATGAAATCAAAGTCATAAGGCTCGTAGCAGCATGATGAGTGGATTTAGGTACGACGATTCTAAGTGAAATAAGTCACACAGAAAAAGACACTTATCATAAGATATCACTTATAGAGGGAATGTAAAAACCGCTACCCTTGAACTGAATTACAAAACAGAACAGAGTCACACGTTTAGAAAACACACTATGGCTGCTTAACGGGAAAGGTGAGGTAGAGTGATGCATAAAACAATGGTTTCAAATTAGCTCAGATACCTTTCCATAAACCCAATATGTAATAGACAAGACCTACTCCTTGCTCAGTGAATTGGACTCAACACCCCCTATTCACGGCCCAAGAATATATCTGACTAGTAAGAATCTTAAAACCTATGTATTGATATCTCTCTGTAAGTGAGTCAAGTGGGTGTAAAGTGGCATAAACACAGCAGTGAAAAGCAGCTAAACCCCATTATAAAAATCAATTACTTTTAAAAACCTGTGAAAAAAAGACAGTGAAAGAGAGAGAAATTCTTACAAAATTCGTTTAGGGGCAGTTATGCTACCTGGATTGACCATATCTAGACCCACAGCTGATTGAGACATAAGGGTGGACACTCTTGGGGCTGAGAGGTTTGGTGAGGTTGGGTGAGGAAACGCAGACCCTTTAAAGTAATACTGCGTGGTACCCATCCCATGGGTCCCAAATCTCCAGGTTCAAGGGCATCTTCCTACATCGAAAACATGCATGATAAACCCAGAAGATGGCACACTGTGTGATCGGGAAAGGTTTCTAAAACGCACCTCATTTCTCATCTCCTTGTGCTCGAATTCGCCATTCCAGCTGCTTTACTAGCAGTCTCCCTCATTGGAGAATCAGCACCTTTAACCTCCTGTTCCGTACAGGTTGCAATTTGTCCTGAGGATGAACGGGAAAAGGGGGAAACAATGAGAGTCTAGCTCTAGGTGTTGGGACAGGCACAGGTCACTCTATTTTCCCATCAGGAAGAAGAATTAAGCACAGGCTCAGCCTGCCGCCCGGAACCAGAATAGGGCCTGAAGCAATCCTGCGCTTTTGCGGCCAGCTCCCAAGAAAGCGAGTTGAAAAATGGAGCTCAGGGGCACTGCAATTCACAAACCTGCAGACTTATAAATGACCACTCTCGTCCACAAATATATTGAGGGAAGGCAACGAAGAGGATTTGAAAGCAAGGCAGAATTGCAGGAAACAGATTTCAGGAGGGAGATTCGAATCGCCTTTAAAGCACAGGAAAAGCGGCAAAACCTCGACAATTATGCCCTTGGCCAAAAAGGGCGTATGCGTTTTTTCCTGAATATATTCAGGAAAAAACGCATACGCCCTTTTTGGCCAAGCAAGCAACCTGGAAAGGCAAATCAGCGCTACAAAGAAGTCTCGCTTCCCATCCGTCAAAAGGGCCATGCTGAATAAAGTGTCAAAACCAGAAATGCAGGGCAGGCCATGGAGAAACGGGAGCCTTGCTACGCTGATGGGCGGGATGTAAATTGCCAACAGCCACTCTGGAGAAGTGTACGGTGTGTCCTGAAACATCTAAAAAACTCAGCTTAGAGAGCATAGGGCACTTCCACTCATGCACGTATAAATTGGGAAAACTAAAAATCAGCAAGACACAGGCACCCCAACGTTTAGGGCTGCTCTGTTGACAAGAACCTCCACTTCGTTACACCTTAAATATCCCAGGAAAGAGAAAAATGGATAAAGAAGTTGTGGTCCTTATGTACAATGGAATATCACTCAGCCATGAAATCAAAGTCATAAGGCTAGTAGCAGCATGATGAGTGGATTTAGGTACGACGATTCTAAGTGAAATAAGTCACACAGAAAAAGACACTTATCATAAGATATCACTTATAGAGGGAATGTAAAAACCGCTTCCCTTGAACTGAATTACAAAACAGAACAGAGTCACACGTTTAGAAAACACACTATGGCTGCTTAACGGGAAAGGTGAGGTAGAGTGATGCATAAAACAATGGTTTCAAATTAGCTCAGATACCTTTCCATAAACCCAATATGTAATAGACAAGACCTACTCCTTGCTCAGTGAATTGGACTCAACACCCCCTATTCACGGCCCAAGAATATATCTGACTAGTAAGAATCTTAAAACCTATGTATTGATATCTCTCTGTAAGTGAGTCAAGTGGGTGTAAAGTGGCATAAACACAGCAGTGAAAAGCAGCTAAACCCCATTATAAAAATCAATTACTTTTAAAAACCTGTGAAAAAAAGACAGTGAAAGAGAGAGAAATTCTTACAAAATTCGTTTAGGGGCAGTTATGCTACCTGGATTGACCATATCTAGACCCACAGCTGATTGAGACATAAGGGTGGACACTCTTGGGGCTGAGAGGTTTGGTGAGGTTGGGTGAGGAAACGCAGACCCTTTAAAGTAATACTGCGTGGTACCCATCCCATGGGTCCCAAATCTCCAGGTTCAAGGGCATCTTCCTACATCGAAAACATGCATGAGAAACCCAGAAGATGGCACACTGTGTGATCGGGAAAGGTTTCTAAAACGCACCTCATTTCTCATCTCCTTGTGCTCGAATTCGCCATTCCAGCTGCTTTACTAGCAGTCTCCCTCATTGGAGAATCAGCACCTTTAACTTCCTGTTCCGTACAGGTTGCAATTTGTCCTGAGGATGAACGGGAAAAGGGGGAAACAATGAGAGTCTAGCTCTAGGTGTTGGGACAGGCACAGGTCACTCTATTTTCCCATCAGGAAGAAGAATTTAGCACAGGCTCAGCCTGCCGCCCGGAACCAGAATAGGGCCTGAAGCAATCCTGCGCTTTTGCGGCCAGCTCCCAAGAAAGCGAGTTGAAAAATGGAGCTCAGGGGCACTGCAATTCACAAACCTGCAGACTTATAAATGACCACTCTCGTCCACAAATATATTGAGGGAAGGCAACGAAGAGGATTTGAAAGCAAGGCAGAATTGCAGGAAACAGATTTCAGGAGGGAGATTCGAATCGCCTTTAAAGCACAGGAAAAGCGGCAAAACCTCGACAATTATGCCCTTGGCCAAAAAGGGCGTATGCGTTTTTTCCTGAATATATTCAGGAAAAAACGCATACGCCCTTTTTGGCCAAGCAAGCAACCTGGAAAGGCAAATCAGCGCTACAAAGAAGTCTCGCTTCCCATCGGTCAAAAGGGCCATGCTGAATAAAGTGTCAAAACCAGAAATGCAGGGCAGGCCATGGAGAAACGGGAGCCTTGCTACGCTGATGGGCGGGATGTAAATTGCCAACAGCCACTCTGGAGAAGTGTACGGTGTGTCCTGAAACATCTAAAAAACTCAGCTTAGAGAGCATAGGGCACTTCCACTCATGCACGTATAAATTGGGAAAACTAAAAATCAGCAAGACACAGGCACCCCAACGTTTAGGGCTGCTCTGTTGACAAGAACCTCCACTTCGTTACACCTTAAATATCCCAGGAAAGAGAAAAATGGATAAAGAAGTTGTGGTCCTTATGTACAATGGAATATCACTCAGCCATGAAATCAAAGTCATAAGGCTAGTAGCAGCATGATGAGTGGATTTAGGTACGACGATTCTAAGTGAAATAAGTCACACAGAAAAAGACACTTATCATAAGATATCACTTATAGAGGGAATGTAAAAACCGCTACCCTTGAACTGAATTACAAAACAGAACAGAGTCACACGTTTAGAAAACACACTATGGCTGCTTAACGGGAAAGGTGAGGTGGGGTGATGCATAAAACAAGGGTTTCAAATTAGCTCAGATACCGTTCCATAAACCCAATATGTAATAGACAAGACCTACTCCTTGCTCAGTGAATTGGACTCAACACCCCCTATTCACGGCCCAAGAATATATCTGACTAGTAAGAATCTTAAAACCTATGTATTGATATATCTCTATAAGTGAGTCAATTGGGTGTAAAGTGACATAAACACAGCAGTGAAAAGCAGCTAAACCCCATTATAAAAAACCATTACTTTTAAAAACCTGTGAAAAAAAGACAGTGAAAGAGAGAGAAATTCTTACAAAATTCGTTTAGGGGCAGTTATGCTACCTGGATTGACCATATCTAGACCCACAGCTGATTGAGACATAAGGGTGGACACTCTTGGGGCTGAGAGGTTTGGTGAGGTTGGGTGAGGAAACGCAGACCCTTTAAAGTAATACTGCGTGGTACCCATCCCATGGGTCCCAAATCTCCAGGTTCAAGGGCATCTTCCTACATCGAAAACATGCATGAGAAACCCAGAAGATGGTACACCGTGTGATCGGGAAAGGTTTCTAAAACGCACCTCATTTCTCATCTCCTTGTGCTCGGATCCGCCATTCCAGCCGCTTTACTAACAATCTCCCTCCTTGGAGAATCAGCACCTTTAACCTCCTGTTCCGTACAGGTTGCAATTTGTCCTGAGGATGAACGGGAAGAGGGGAAAACAATGAGAGACTAGCTCTAGGTGTTGGGAAAGGCAGAGGTCACTCTATTTTCCCATCAGGAAGAAGAATTAAGCACAGGCTCAGCCTGCCGCCCGCGACCAGAATAGGGCCTGAAGCAATCCTGCGCTTTTGCGGCCAGCTCCCAAGAAAGCGAGTTGAAAAATGGAGCTCAGGGGCACTGCAATTCACAAAGCTGCAGACTTATAAATGACCACTCTCGTCCACAAATATATTGAGGGAAGGCAACGAAGAGGATTTGAAAGCAAGGCAGAATTGCAGGAAACAGATTTCAGGAGGGAGATTCGAATCGCCTTTAAAGCACAGGAAAAGCGGCAAAACCTCGACAATGATGCCCTTGGCCAAAAAGGGCGTATGCGTTTTTTCCTGAATATATTCAGGAAAAAATGCATACGCCCTTTTTGGCCAACCAAGCAACCTGGAAAGGCAAATCAGCGCTACAAAGAAGTCTCGCTTCCCATCGGTCAAAAGGGCCATGCTGAATAAAGTGTCAAAACCAGAAATGCAGGGCAGGCCATGAGGAAACGGGAGCCTTGCTACGATGATGGGCGGGATGTAAATTGCCAACAGCCACTCTGGAGAAGTGTACGGTGTGTCCTGAAACATCTAAAAAACTCAGCTTAGAGAGCATAGGGCACTTCCACTCATGGGCGTATAAATTGGGAAAACTAAAAATCAGCAAGACACAGGCACCCCAACGTTTAGGGCTGCTCTGTTGACAAGAACCTCCACTTCGTTACACCTTAAATATCTCAGCATAGAGAAAAATGGATAAATAAGTTGTAGTCCTTATGTACAATGGAATATCACTCAGCCATGAAATCAACGTCATAAGGCTAGTAGCAGCATGATGATTGGATTTAGGTACGACGATTCTAAGTGAAATAAGTCACACAGAAAAAGACACTTATCATAAGATATCACTTATAGAGGGAATGTAAAAACCGCTACCCTTGAACTGAATTACAAAACAGAACAGAGTCACACGTTTAGAAAACACACTATGGCTGCTTAACGGGAAAGGTGAGGTAGAGTGATGCATAAAACAATGGTTTCAAATTAGCTCAGATACCGTTCCATAAACCCAATATGTAATAGACAAGACCTACTCCTTGCTCAGTGAATTGGACTCAACACCCCCTATTCACGGCCCAAGAATATATCTGACTAGTAAGAATCTTAAAACCTATGTATTGATATCTCTCTGTAAGTGAGTCAAGTGGGTGTAAAGTGGCATAAACACAGCAGTGAAAAGCAGCTAAACCCCATTATAAAAATCAATTACTTTTAAAAACCTGTGAAAAAAAGACAGTGAAAGAGAGAGAAATTCTTACAAAATTCGTTTAGGGGCAGTTATGCTACCTGGATTGACCATATCTAGACCCACAGCTGATTGAGACATAAGGGTGGACACTCTTGGGGCTGAGAGGTTTGGTGAGGTTGGGTGAGGAAACGCAGACCCTTTAAAGTAATACTGCGTGGTACCCATCCCATGGGTCCCAAATCTCCAGGTTCAAGGGCATCTTCCTACATCGAAAACATGCATGATAAAACCAGAAGATGGCACACTGTGTGATCGGGAAAGGTTTCTAAAACGCACCTCATTTCTCATCTCCTTGTGCTCGAATTCGCCATTCCAGCTGCTTTACTAGCAACCTCCCTCCTTGGAGAATCATCACCTTTAACCTCCTGTTCCGTACAGGTTGCAATTTGTCCTGAGGATGAACGAGAAGAGGGGAAAACAATGAGAGACTAGCACTAGATGTTGGGACAGGCACAGGTCACTCTATTTTCCCATCAGGAAGAAGAATTAAGCACAGGCTCAGCCTGCCGCCCGCGACCAGAATAGGGCCTGAAGCAATCCTGCGCTTTTGCGGCCAGCTCCCAAGAAAGCGAGTTGAAAAATGGAGCTCAGGGGCACTGCAATTCACAAACCTGCAGACTTATAAATGACCACTCTCGTCCACAAATATATTGAGGGAAGGCAACGAAGAGGATTTGAAAGCAAGGCAGAATTGCAGGAAACAGATTTCAGGAGGGAGATTCGAATCGCCTTTAAAGCACAGGAAAAGCGGCAAAACCTCGACAATGATGCCCTTGGCCAAAAAGGGCGTATGCGTTTTTTCCTGAATATATTCAGGAAAAAACGCATACGCCCTTTTTGGCCAAGCAAGCAACCTGGAAAGGCAAATCAGCGCTACAAAGAAGTCTCGCTTCCCATCGGTCAAAAGGGCCATGCTGAATAAAGTGTCAAAACCAGAAATGCAGGGCAGGCCATGGAGAAACGGGAGGCTTGCTACGCTGATGGGCGGGATGTAAATTGCCAACAGCCACTCTGGAGAAGTGTACGGTGTGTCGTGAAACATCTAAAAAACTCAGCTTAGAGAGCATAGGGCACTTCCACTCAAGGGCGTATAAATTGGGAAAACTAAAAATCAGCAAGACACAGGCACCCCAACGTTTAGGGCTGCTCTGTTGACAAGAACCTCCACTTCGTTACACCTTAAATATCTCAGGATAGAGAAAAATGGATAAATAAGTTGTGGTCCTTATGTACAATGGAATATCACTCAGCCATGAAATCAACGTCATAAGGCTAGTAGCAGCATGATGAGTGGATTTAGGTACGACGATTCTAAGTGAAATAAGTCACACAGAAAAAGACACTTATCATAAGATATCACTTATAGAGGGAATGTAAAAACCGCTACCCATGAACTGAATTACAAAACAGAACAGAGTCACACGTTTAGAAAACACACTATGGCTGCTTAACGGGAAAGGTGAGGTGGGGTGATGCATAAAACAAGGGTTTCAAATTAGCTCAGATACCGTTCCATAAACCCAATATGTTATAGACAAGACCTACTCCTTGCTCAGTGAATTGGACTCAACACCCCCTATTCACAGCCCAAGAATATATCTGACTACTAAGAATCTTAAAACCTATGTATTGATATCTCTTTGTAAGTGAGACAAGTGGGTGTAAACTGGCATAAACACAGCAGTGAAAAGCAGCTAAACCCCATTATAAAAATCAATTACTTTTAAAAACCTGTGAAAAAAAGACAGTGAAAGAGAGAGAAATTCTTACAAAATTCGTTTAGGGGCAGTTATGCTACCTGGGTTGACCATATCTAGACCCAGAGCTGATTGAGACATAAGGGTGGACACTCTTGGGGCTGAGAGGTTTGGTGAGGTTGGGTGAGGAAACAAAGACCCTTTAAAGTAATACTGCGTGGTACCCATCCCATGGGTCCCAAATCTCCAGGTTCAAGGGCATCTTCCTACATCGAAAACATGCATGAGAAACTCAGAAGATGGTACACCGTGTGATCGCGAAAGGTTTCTAAACGCACCTCATTTCTCATCTCCTTGTGCTCGGGTTCGCCATTCCAGCTGCTTTACTAGCAACCTCCCTCCTTGGAGAATCATCACCTTTAACCTCCTGTTCCGTACAGGTTGCAATTTGTCCTGAGGATGAACGAGAAGAGGGGAAAACAATGAGAGACTAGCTCTAGGTGTTGGGACAGGCACAGTTCACTCTATTTTCCCATCAGGAAGAAGAATTAAGCACAGGCTCAGCCTGCCGCCCGGGACCAGAATAGGGCCTGAAGCAATCCTGCGCTTTTGCGGCCAGCTCCCAAGAAAGCGAGTTGAAAAATGGAGCTCAGGGGCACTGCAATTCACAAACCTGCAGACTTATAAATGATCACTCTCGTCCACAAATATATTGAGGGAAGGCAACGAAGAGGATTTGAAAGCAAGGCAGAATTGCAGGAAACAGATTTCAGGAGGGAGATTCGAATCGCCTTTAAAGCACAGGAAAAGCGGCAAAACCTCGTCAATGATGCCCTTGGCCAAAAAGGGCGTATGCGTTTTTTCCTGAATATATTCAGGAAAAAACGCATACGCCCTTTTTGGCCAACCAAGCAACCTGGAAAGGCAAATCAGCGCTACAAAGAAGTCGCGCTTCCCATCGGTCAAAAGGGCCATGCTGAATAAAGTGTCAAAACCTGAAATGCAGGACAGGCCATGGAGAAACGGGAGCCTTGCTACGCTGATGGGTGGGATGTAAATTGCCAAAAGCCACCCTGGAGAAGTGTACGGTGTGTCCTGAAACATCTAAAAAACTCAGCTTAGAGAGCATAGGGCACTTCCACTCATGGGCGTATAAAGTGGGAAAATTAAAAACCAGCAAGACACAGGCACCCCAATGTTTAGGGCTGCTCTGTTGACAAGAACCTCCACTTCGTTACACCTTAAATATCTCAGGATAGAGAAAAATTGATAAATAAGTTGTGGTCCTTATGTACAATGGAATATCACTCAGCCATGAAATCAACGTCATAAGGCTAGTAGCAGCATGATGATTGGATTTAGGTACGACGATTCTAAGTGAAATAAGTCACACAGAAAAAGACACTTATCATAAGATATCACTTATAGAGGGAATGTAAAAACCGCTACCCATGAACTGAATTACAAAACAGAACAGAGTCACACGTTTAGAAAACACACTATGGCTGCTTAACGGGAAAGGTGAGGTGGGGTGATGCATAAAACAAGGGTTTCAAATTAGCTCAGATACCGTTCCATAAACCCAATATGTAATAGACAAGACCTACTCCTTGCTCAGTGAATTGGACTCAACACCCCCTATTCACGGCCCAAGAATATATCTGACTAGTAAGAAACTTAAAACCTATGTATTGATATCTCTTTGTAAGGGAGTCAAGTGGGTGTAAAGTGGCATAAACACAGCAGTGAAAAGCAGCTAAACCCCATTATAAAAATCAATTACTTTTAAAAACCTGTGAAAAAAAGACAGTGAAAGAGAGAGAAATTCTTACAAAATTCGTTTAGGGGCAGTGATGCTACCTGGATTGACCATATCTAGACCCACAGCTGATTGAGACATAAGGGTGGACACTCTTGGGGCTGAGAGGTTTGGTGAGGTTGGGTGAGGAAACGCAGACCCTTTAAAGTAATACTGCGTGGTACCCATCCCATGGGTTCCAAATCTCCAGGTTCTAGGGCATCTTCCTACATCGAAAACATGCATGAGAAACCCAGAAGATGGTACACCGTGTGATCGCGAAAGGTTTCTAAAACGCACCTCCTTTCTCATCTCCTTGTGCTCGGGTTCGCCATTCCAGCTGCTTTACTAGCAACCTCCCTCCTTGGAGAATCATCACCTTTAACCTCCTGTTCCGTACAGGTTGCAATTTGTCCTGAGGATGAACGAGAAGAGGGGAAAACAATGAGAGACTAGCTCTAGGTGTTGGGACAGGCACAGGTCACTCTATTTTCCCATCAGGAAGAAGAATTAAGCACAGGCTCAGCCTGCCGCCCGGGACCAGAATAGGGCCTGAAGCAATCCTGCGCTTTTGCGGCCAGCTCCCAAGAAAGCGAGTTGAAAAATGGAGCTCAGGGGCACTGCAATTCACAAACCTGCAAACTTATAAATGATCACTCTCGTCCACAAATATATTGAGGGAAGGCAACGAAGAGGATTTGAAAGCAAGGCAGAATTGCAGGAAACAGATTTCAGGAGGGAGATTCGAATCGCCTTTAAAGCACAGGAAAAGCGGCAAAACCTCGACAATGATGCCCTTGGCCAAAAAGGGCGTATGCGTTTTTTCCTGAATATATTCAGGAAAAAACGCATACGCCCTTTTTGGCCAAGCAAGCAACCTGGAAAGGCAAATCAGCGCTACAAAGAAGTCACGCTTCCCATCGGTCAAAAGGGCCATGCTGAATAAAGTGTCAAAACCAGAAATACAGGGCAGGCCATGGAGAAACGGGAGGCTTGCTACGCTGATGGGAGGGATGTAAATTGCCAACAGCCACTCTGGAGAAGTGTACGGTGTGTCGTGAAACATCTAAAAAACTCAGCTTAGAGAGCATAGGGCACTTCCACTCAAGGGCGTATAAATTGGGAAAACTAAAAATCAGCAAGACACAGGCACCCCAACGTTTAGGGCTGCTCTGTTGACAAGAACCTCCACTTCGTTACACCTTAAATATCTCAGGATAGAGAAAAATGGATAAATAAGTTGTGGTCCTTATGTACAATGGAATATCACTCAGCCATGAAATCAACGTCATAAGGCTAGTAGCAGCATGATGAGTGGATTTAGGTACGACGATTCTAAGTGAAATAAGTCACACAGAAAAAGACACTTATCATAAGATATCACTTATAGAGGGAATGTAAAAACCGCTACCCATGAACTGAATTACAAAACAGAACAGAGTCACACGTTTAGAAAACACACTATGGCTGCTTAACGGGAAAGGTGAGGTGGGGTGATGCATAAAACAAGGGTTTCAAATTAGCTCAGATACCGTTCCATAAACCCAATATGTAATAGACAAGACCTACTCCTTGCTCAGTGAATTGGACTCAACACCCCCTATTCACGGCCCAAGAATATATCTGACTAGTAAGAAACTTAAAACCTATGTATTGATATCTCTTTGTAAGGGAGTCAAGTGGGTGTAAAGTGGCATAAACACAGCAGTGAAAAGCAGCTAAACCCCATTATAAAAATCAATTACTTTTAAAAACCTGTGAAAAAAAGACAGTGAAAGAGAGAGAAATTCTTACAAAATTCGTTTAGGGGCAGTGATGCTACCTGGATTGACCATATCTAGACCCACAGCTGATTGAGACATAAGGGTGGACACTCTTGGGGCTGAGAGGTTTGGTGAGGTTGGGTGAGGAAACGCAGACCCTTTAAAGTAATACTGCGTGGTACCCATCCCATGGGTCCCAAATCTCCAGGTTCAAGGGCATCTTCCTACATCGAAAACATGCATGATAAAACCAGAAGATGGCACACTGTGTGATCGGGAAAGGTTTCTAAAACGCACCTCATTTCTCATCTCCTTGTGCTCGAATTCGCCATTCCAGCTGCTTTACTAGCAACCTCCCTCCTTGGAGAATCATCACCTTTAACCTCCTGTTCCGTACAGGTTGCAATTTGTCCTGAGGATGAACGAGAAGAGGGGAAAACAATGAGAGACTAGCACTAGATGTTGGGACAGGCACAGGTCACTCTATTTTCCCATCAGGAAGAAGAATTAAGCACAGGCTCAGCCTGCCGCCCGCGACCAGAATAGGGCCTGAAGCAATCCTGCGCTTTTGCGGCCAGCTCCCAAGAAAGCGAGTTGAAAAATGGAGCTCAGGGGCACTGCAATTCACAAACCTGCAGACTTATAAATGACCACTCTCGTCCACAAATATATTGAGGGAAGGCAACGAAGAGGATTTGAAAGCAAGGCAGAATTGCAGGAAACAGATTTCAGGAGGGAGATTCGAATCGCCTTTAAAGCACAGGAAAAGCGGCAAAACCTCGACAATGATGCCCTTGGCCAAAAAGGGCGTATGCGTTTTTTCCTGAATATATTCAGGAAAAAACGCATACGCCCTTTTTGGCCAAGCAAGCAACCTGGAAAGGCAAATCAGCGCTACAAAGAAGTCTCGCTTCCCATCGGTCAAAAGGGCCATGCTGAATAAAGTGTCAAAACCAGAAATGCAGGGCAGGCCATGGAGAAACGGGAGGCTTGCTACGCTGATGGGCGGGATGTAAATTGCCAACAGCCACTCTGGAGAAGTGTACGGTGTGTCGTGAAACATCTAAAAAACTCAGCTTAGAGAGCATAGGGCACTTCCACTCAAGGGCGTATAAATTGGGAAAACTAAAAATCAGCAAGACACAGGCACCCCAACGTTTAGGGCTGCTCTGTTGACAAGAACCTCCACTTCGTTACACCTTAAATATCTCAGGATAGAGAAAAATGGATAAATAAGTTGTGGTCCTTATGTACAATGGAATATCACTCAGCCATGAAATCAACGTCATAAGGCTAGTAGCAGCATGATGAGTGGATTTAGGTACGACGATTCTAAGTGAAATAAGTCACACAGAAAAAGACACTTATCATAAGATATCACTTATAGAGGGAATGTAAAAACCGCTACCCATGAACTGAATTACAAAACAGAACAGAGTCACACGTTTAGAAAACACACTATGGCTGCTTAACGGGAAAGGTGAGGTGGGGTGATGCATAAAACAAGGGTTTCAAATTAGCTCAGATACCGTTCCATAAACCCAATATGTTATAGACAAGACCTACTCCTTGCTCAGTGAATTGGACTCAACACCCCCTATTCACAGCCCAAGAATATATCTGACTACTAAGAATCTTAAAACCTATGTATTGATATCTCTTTGTAAGTGAGACAAGTGGGTGTAAACTGGCATAAACACAGCAGTGAAAAGCAGCTAAACCCCATTATAAAAATCAATTACTTTTAAAAACCTGTGAAAAAAAGACAGTGAAAGAGAGAGAAATTCTTACAAAATTCGTTTAGGGGCAGTTATGCTACCTGGGTTGACCATATCTAGACCCAGAGCTGATTGAGACATAAGGGTGGACACTCTTGGGGCTGAGAGGTTTGGTGAGGTTGGGTGAGGAAACAAAGACCCTTTAAAGTAATACTGCGTGGTACCCATCCCATGGGTCCCAAATCTCCAGGTTCAAGGGCATCTTCCTACATCGAAAACATGCATGAGAAACTCAGAAGATGGTACACCGTGTGATCGCGAAAGGTTTCTAAACGCACCTCATTTCTCATCTCCTTGTGCTCGGGTTCGCCATTCCAGCTGCTTTACTAGCAACCTCCCTCCTTGGAGAATCATCACCTTTAACCTCCTGTTCCGTACAGGTTGCAATTTGTCCTGAGGATGAACGAGAAGAGGGGAAAACAATGAGAGACTAGCTCTAGGTGTTGGGACAGGCACAGTTCACTCTATTTTCCCATCAGGAAGAAGAATTAAGCACAGGCTCAGCCTGCCGCCCGGGACCAGAATAGGGCCTGAAGCAATCCTGCGCTTTTGCGGCCAGCTCCCAAGAAAGCGAGTTGAAAAATGGAGCTCAGGGGCACTGCAATTCACAAACCTGCAGACTTATAAATGATCACTCTCGTCCACAAATATATTGAGGGAAGGCAACGAAGAGGATTTGAAAGCAAGGCAGAATTGCAGGAAACAGATTTCAGGAGGGAGATTCGAATCGCCTTTAAAGCACAGGAAAAGCGGCAAAACCTCGTCAATGATGCCCTTGGCCAAAAAGGGCGTATGCGTTTTTTCCTGAATATATTCAGGAAAAAACGCATACGCCCTTTTTGGCCAACCAAGCAACCTGGAAAGGCAAATCAGCGCTACAAAGAAGTCGCGCTTCCCATCGGTCAAAAGGGCCATGCTGAATAAAGTGTCAAAACCTGAAATGCAGGACAGGCCATGGAGAAACGGGAGCCTTGCTACGCTGATGGGTGGGATGTAAATTGCCAAAAGCCACCCTGGAGAAGTGTACGGTGTGTCCTGAAACATCTAAAAAACTCAGCTTAGAGAGCATAGGGCACTTCCACTCATGGGCGTATAAAGTGGGAAAATTAAAAACCAGCAAGACACAGGCACCCCAATGTTTAGGGCTGCTCTGTTGACAAGAACCTCCACTTCGTTACACCTTAAATATCTCAGGATAGAGAAAAATTGATAAATAAGTTGTGGTCCTTATGTACAATGGAATATCACTCAGCCATGAAATCAACGTCATAAGGCTAGTAGCAGCATGATGATTGGATTTAGGTACGACGATTCTAAGTGAAATAAGTCACACAGAAAAAGACACTTATCATAAGATATCACTTATAGAGGGAATGTAAAAACCGCTACCCATGAACTGAATTACAAAACAGAACAGAGTCACACGTTTAGAAAACACACTATGGCTGCTTAACGGGAAAGGTGAGGTGGGGTGATGCATAAAACAAGGGTTTCAAATTAGCTCAGATACCGTTCCATAAACCCAATATGTAATAGACAAGACCTACTCCTTGCTCAGTGAATTGGACTCAACACCCCCTATTCACGGCCCAAGAATATATCTGACTAGTAAGAAACTTAAAACCTATGTATTGATATCTCTTTGTAAGGGAGTCAAGTGGGTGTAAAGTGGCATAAACACAGCAGTGAAAAGCAGCTAAACCCCATTATAAAAATCAATTACTTTTAAAAACCTGTGAAAAAAAGACAGTGAAAGAGAGAGAAATTCTTACAAAATTCGTTTAGGGGCAGTGATGCTACCTGGATTGACCATATCTAGACCCACAGCTGATTGAGACATAAGGGTGGACACTCTTGGGGCTGAGAGGTTTGGTGAGGTTGGGTGAGGAAACGCAGACCCTTTAAAGTAATACTGCGTGGTACCCATCCCATGGGTTCCAAATCTCCAGGTTCTAGGGCATCTTCCTACATCGAAAACATGCATGAGAAACCCAGAAGATGGTACACCGTGTGATCGCGAAAGGTTTCTAAAACGCACCTCCTTTCTCATCTCCTTGTGCTCGGGTTCGCCATTCCAGCTGCTTTACTAGCAACCTCCCTCCTTGGAGAATCATCACCTTTAACCTCCTGTTCCGTACAGGTTGCAATTTGTCCTGAGGATGAACGAGAAGAGGGGAAAACAATGAGAGACTAGCTCTAGGTGTTGGGACAGGCACAGGTCACTCTATTTTCCCATCAGGAAGAAGAATTAAGCACAGGCTCAGCCTGCCGCCCGGGACCAGAATAGGGCCTGAAGCAATCCTGCGCTTTTGCGGCCAGCTCCCAAGAAAGCGAGTTGAAAAATGGAGCTCAGGGGCACTGCAATTCACAAACCTGCAAACTTATAAATGATCACTCTCGTCCACAAATATATTGAGGGAAGGCAACGAAGAGGATTTGAAAGCAAGGCAGAATTGCAGGAAACAGATTTCAGGAGGGAGATTCGAATCGCCTTTAAAGCACAGGAAAAGCGGCAAAACCTCGACAATGATGCCCTTGGCCAAAAAGGGCGTATGCGTTTTTTCCTGAATATATTCAGGAAAAAACGCATACGCCCTTTTTGGCCAAGCAAGCAACCTGGAAAGGCAAATCAGCGCTACAAAGAAGTCACGCTTCCCATCGGTCAAAAGGGCCATGCTGAATAAAGTGTCAAAACCAGAAATGCAGGGCAGGCCATGGAGAAACGGGAGGCTTGCTACGCTGATGGGAGGGATGTAAATTGCCAACAGCCACTCTGGAGAAGTGTACGGTGTGTCGTGAAACATCTAAAAAACTCAGCTTAGAGAGCATAGGGCACTTCCACTCAAGGGCGTATAAATTGGGAAAACTAAAAATCAGCAAGACACAGGCACCCCAACGTTTAGGGCTGCTCTGTTGACAAGAACCTCCACTTCGTTACACCTTAAATATCTCAGGATAGAGAAAAATGGATAAATAAGTTGTGGTCCTTATGTACAATGGAATATCACTCAGCCATGAAATCAACGTCATAAGGCTAGTAGCAGCATGATGAGTGGATTTAGGTACGACGATTCTAAGTGAAATAAGTCACACAGAAAAAGACACTTATCATAAGATATCACTTATAGAGGGAATGTAAAAACCGCTACCCATGAACTGAATTACAAAACAGAACAGAGTCACACGTTTAGAAAACACACTATGGCTGCTTAACGGGAAAGGTGAGGTGGGGTGATGCATAAAACAAGGGTTTCAAATTAGCTCAGATACCGTTCCATAAACCCAATATGTAATAGACAAGACCTACTCCTTGCTCAGTGAATTGGACTCAACACCCCCTATTCACGGCCCAAGAATATATCTGACTAGTAAGAAACTTAAAACCTATGTATTGATATCTCTTTGTAAGGGAGTCAAGTGGGTGTAAAGTGGCATAAACACAGCAGTGAAAAGCAGCTAAACCCCATTATAAAAATCAATTACTTTTAAAAACCTGTGAAAAAAAGACAGTGAAAGAGAGAGAAATTCTTACAAAATTCGTTTAGGGGCAGTGATGCTACCTGGATTGACCATATCTAGACCCACAGCTGATTGAGACATAAGGGTGGACACTCTTGGGGCTGAGAGGTTTGGTGAGGTTGGGTGAGGAAACGCAGACCCTTTAAAGTAATACTGCGTGGTACCCATCCCATGGGTCCCAAATCTCCAGGTTCAAGGGCATCTTCCTACATCGAAAACATGCATGATAAAACCAGAAGATGGCACACTGTGTGATCGGGAAAGGTTTCTAAAACGCACCTCATTTCTCATCTCCTTGTGCTCGAATTCGCCATTCCAGCTGCTTTACTAGCAACCTCCCTCCTTGGAGAATCATCACCTTTAACCTCCTGTTCCGTACAGGTTGCAATTTGTCCTGAGGATGAACGAGAAGAGGGGAAAACAATGAGAGACTAGCACTAGATGTTGGGACAGGCACAGGTCACTCTATTTTCCCATCAGGAAGAAGAATTAAGCACAGGCTCAGCCTGCCGCCCGCGACCAGAATAGGGCCTGAAGCAATCCTGCGCTTTTGCGGCCAGCTCCCAAGAAAGCGAGTTGAAAAATGGAGCTCAGGGGCACTGCAATTCACAAACCTGCAGACTTATAAATGACCACTCTCGTCCACAAATATATTGAGGGAAGGCAACGAAGAGGATTTGAAAGCAAGGCAGAATTGCAGGAAACAGATTTCAGGAGGGAGATTCGAATCGCCTTTAAAGCACAGGAAAAGCGGCAAAACCTCGACAATGATGCCCTTGGCCAAAAAGGGCGTATGCGTTTTTTCCTGAATATATTCAGGAAAAAACGCATACGCCCTTTTTGGCCAAGCAAGCAACCTGGAAAGGCAAATCAGCGCTACAAAGAAGTCTCGCTTCCCATCGGTCAAAAGGGCCATGCTGAATAAAGTGTCAAAACCAGAAATGCAGGGCAGGCCATGGAGAAACGGGAGGCTTGCTACGCTGATGGGCGGGATGTAAATTGCCAACAGCCACTCTGGAGAAGTGTACGGTGTGTCGTGAAACATCTAAAAAACTCAGCTTAGAGAGCATAGGGCACTTCCACTCAAGGGCGTATAAATTGGGAAAACTAAAAATCAGCAAGACACAGGCACCCCAACGTTTAGGGCTGCTCTGTTGACAAGAACCTCCACTTCGTTACACCTTAAATATCTCAGGATAGAGAAAAATGGATAAATAAGTTGTGGTCCTTATGTACAATGGAATATCACTCAGCCATGAAATCAACGTCATAAGGCTAGTAGCAGCATGATGAGTGGATTTAGGTACGACGATTCTAAGTGAAATAAGTCACACAGAAAAAGACACTTATCATAAGATATCACTTATAGAGGGAATGTAAAAACCGCTACCCATGAACTGAATTACAAAACAGAACAGAGTCACACGTTTAGAAAACACACTATGGCTGCTTAACGGGAAAGGTGAGGTGGGGTGATGCATAAAACAAGGGTTTCAAATTAGCTCAGATACCGTTCCATAAACCCAATATGTTATAGACAAGACCTACTCCTTGCTCAGTGAATTGGACTCAACACCCCCTATTCACAGCCCAAGAATATATCTGACTACTAAGAATCTTAAAACCTATGTATTGATATCTCTTTGTAAGTGAGACAAGTGGGTGTAAACTGGCATAAACACAGCAGTGAAAAGCAGCTAAACCCCATTATAAAAATCAATTACTTTTAAAAACCTGTGAAAAAAAGACAGTGAAAGAGAGAGAAATTCTTACAAAATTCGTTTAGGGGCAGTTATGCTACCTGGGTTGACCATATCTAGACCCAGAGCTGATTGAGACATAAGGGTGGACACTCTTGGGGCTGAGAGGTTTGGTGAGGTTGGGTGAGGAAACAAAGACCCTTTAAAGTAATACTGCGTGGTACCCATCCCATGGGTCCCAAATCTCCAGGTTCAAGGGCATCTTCCTACATCGAAAACATGCATGAGAAACTCAGAAGATGGTACACCGTGTGATCGCGAAAGGTTTCTAAACGCACCTCATTTCTCATCTCCTTGTGCTCGGGTTCGCCATTCCAGCTGCTTTACTAGCAACCTCCCTCCTTGGAGAATCATCACCTTTAACCTCCTGTTCCGTACAGGTTGCAATTTGTCCTGAGGATGAACGAGAAGAGGGGAAAACAATGAGAGACTAGCTCTAGGTGTTGGGACAGGCACAGTTCACTCTATTTTCCCATCAGGAAGAAGAATTAAGCACAGGCTCAGCCTGCCGCCCGGGACCAGAATAGGGCCTGAAGCAATCCTGCGCTTTTGCGGCCAGCTCCCAAGAAAGCGAGTTGAAAAATGGAGCTCAGGGGCACTGCAATTCACAAACCTGCAGACTTATAAATGATCACTCTCGTCCACAAATATATTGAGGGAAGGCAACGAAGAGGATTTGAAAGCAAGGCAGAATTGCAGGAAACAGATTTCAGGAGGGAGATTCGAATCGCCTTTAAAGCACAGGAAAAGCGGCAAAACCTCGTCAATGATGCCCTTGGCCAAAAAGGGCGTATGCGTTTTTTCCTGAATATATTCAGGAAAAAACGCATACGCCCTTTTTGGCCAACCAAGCAACCTGGAAAGGCAAATCAGCGCTACAAAGAAGTCGCGCTTCCCATCGGTCAAAAGGGCCATGCTGAATAAAGTGTCAAAACCTGAAATGCAGGACAGGCCATGGAGAAACGGGAGCCTTGCTACGCTGATGGGTGGGATGTAAATTGCCAAAAGCCACCCTGGAGAAGTGTACGGTGTGTCCTGAAACATCTAAAAAACTCAGCTTAGAGAGCATAGGGCACTTCCACTCATGGGCGTATAAAGTGGGAAAATTAAAAACCAGCAAGACACAGGCACCCCAATGTTTAGGGCTGCTCTGTTGACAAGAACCTCCACTTCGTTACACCTTAAATATCTCAGGATAGAGAAAAATTGATAAATAAGTTGTGGTCCTTATGTACAATGGAATATCACTCAGCCATGAAATCAACGTCATAAGGCTAGTAGCAGCATGATGATTGGATTTAGGTACGACGATTCTAAGTGAAATAAGTCACACAGAAAAAGACACTTATCATAAGATATCACTTATAGAGGGAATGTAAAAACCGCTACCCATGAACTGAATTACAAAACAGAACAGAGTCACACGTTTAGAAAACACACTATGGCTGCTTAACGGGAAAGGTGAGGTGGGGTGATGCATAAAACAAGGGTTTCAAATTAGCTCAGATACCGTTCCATAAACCCAATATGTAATAGACAAGACCTACTCCTTGCTCAGTGAATTGGACTCAACACCCCCTATTCACGGCCCAAGAATATATCTGACTAGTAAGAAACTTAAAACCTATGTATTGATATCTCTTTGTAAGGGAGTCAAGTGGGTGTAAAGTGGCATAAACACAGCAGTGAAAAGCAGCTAAACCCCATTATAAAAATCAATTACTTTTAAAAACCTGTGAAAAAAAGACAGTGAAAGAGAGAGAAATTCTTACAAAATTCGTTTAGGGGCAGTGATGCTACCTGGATTGACCATATCTAGACCCACAGCTGATTGAGACATAAGGGTGGACACTCTTGGGGCTGAGAGGTTTGGTGAGGTTGGGTGAGGAAACGCAGACCCTTTAAAGTAATACTGCGTGGTACCCATCCCATGGGTTCCAAATCTCCAGGTTCTAGGGCATCTTCCTACATCGAAAACATGCATGAGAAACCCAGAAGATGGTACACCGTGTGATCGCGAAAGGTTTCTAAAACGCACCTCCTTTCTCATCTCCTTGTGCTCGGGTTCGCCATTCCAGCTGCTTTACTAGCAACCTCCCTCCTTGGAGAATCATCACCTTTAACCTCCTGTTCCGTACAGGTTGCAATTTGTCCTGAGGATGAACGAGAAGAGGGGAAAACAATGAGAGACTAGCTCTAGGTGTTGGGACAGGCACAGGTCACTCTATTTTCCCATCAGGAAGAAGAATTAAGCACAGGCTCAGCCTGCCGCCCGGGACCAGAATAGGGCCTGAAGCAATCCTGCGCTTTTGCGGCCAGCTCCCAAGAAAGCGAGTTGAAAAATGGAGCTCAGGGGCACTGCAATTCACAAACCTGCAAACTTATAAATGATCACTCTCGTCCACAAATATATTGAGGGAAGGCAACGAAGAGGATTTGAAAGCAAGGCAGAATTGCAGGAAACAGATTTCAGGAGGGAGATTCGAATCGCCTTTAAAGCACAGGAAAAGCGGCAAAACCTCGACAATGATGCCCTTGGCCAAAAAGGGCGTATGCGTTTTTTCCTGAATATATTCAGGAAAAAACGCATACGCCCTTTTTGGCCAAGCAAGCAACCTGGAAAGGCAAATCAGCGCTACAAAGAAGTCACGCTTCCCATCGGTCAAAAGGGCCATGCTGAATAAAGTGTCAAAACCAGAAATGCAGGGCAGGCCATGGAGAAACGGGAGGCTTGCTACGCTGATGGGAGGGATGTAAATTGCCAACAGCCACTCTGGAGAAGTGTACGGTGTGTCGTGAAACATCTAAAAAACTCAGCTTAGAGAGCATAGGGCACTTCCACTCAAGGGCGTATAAATTGGGAAAACTAAAAATCAGCAAGACACAGGCACCCCAACGTTTAGGGCTGCTCTGTTGACAAGAACCTCCACTTCGTTACACCTTAAATATCTCAGGATAGAGAAAAATGGATAAATAAGTTGTGGTCCTTATGTACAATGGAATATCACTCAGCCATGAAATCAACGTCATAAGGCTAGTAGCAGCATGATGAGTGGATTTAGGTACGACGATTCTAAGTGAAATAAGTCACACAGAAAAAGACACTTATCATAAGATATCACTTATAGAGGGAATGTAAAAACCGCTACCCATGAACTGAATTACAAAACAGAACAGAGTCACACGTTTAGAAAACACACTATGGCTGCTTAACGGGAAAGGTGAGGTGGGGTGATGCATAAAACAAGGGTTTCAAATTAGCTCAGATACCGTTCCATAAACCCAATATGTAATAGAAAAGACCTACTCCTTGCTCAGTGAATTGGACTCAACACCCCCTATTCACGGCCCAAGAATATATCTGACTAGTAAGAAACTTAAAACCTATGTATTGATATCTCTTTGTAAGGGAGTCAAGTGGGTGTAAAGTGGCATAAACACAGCAGTGAAAAGCAGCTAAACCCCATTATAAAAATCAATTACTTTTAAAAACCTGTGAAAAAAAGACAGTGAAAGAGAGAGAAATTCTTACAAAATTCGTTTAGGGGCAGTGATGCTACCTGGATTGACCATATCTAGACCCACAGCTGATTGAGACATAAGGGTGGACACTCTTGGGGCTGAGAGGTTTGGTGAGGTTGGGTGAGGAAACGCAGACCCTTTAAAGTAATACTGCGTGGTACCCATCCCATGGGTTCCAAATCTCCAGGTTCTAGGGCATCTTCCTACATCGAAAACATGCATGAGAAACCCAGAAGATGGTACACCGTGTGATCGCGAAAGGTTTCTAAAACGCACCTCCTTTCTCATCTCCTTGTGCTCGGGTTCGCCATTCCAGCTGCTTTACTAGCAACCTCCCTCCTTGGAGAATCATCACCTTTAACCTCCTGTTCCGTACAGGTTGCAATTTGTCCTGAGGATGAACGAGAAGAGGGGAAAACAATGAGAGACTAGCTCTAGGTGTTGGGACAGGCACAGGTCACTCTATTTTCCCATCAGGAAGAAGAATTAAGCACAGGCTCAGCCTGCCGCCCGGGACCAGAATAGGGCCTGAAGCAATCCTGCGCTTTTGCGGCCAGCTCCCAAGAAAGCGAGTTGAAAAATGGAGCTCAGGGGCACTGCAATTCACAAACCTGCAAACTTATAAATGATCACTCTCGTCCACAAATATATTGAGGGAAGGCAACGAAGAGGATTTGAAAGCAAGGCAGAATTGCAGGAAACAGATTTCAGGAGGGAGATTCGAATCGCCTTTAAAGCACAGGAAAAGCGGCAAAACCTCGACAATGATGCCCTTGGCCAAAAAGGGCGTATGCGTTTTTTCCTGAATATATTCAGGAAAAAACGCATACGCCCTTTTTGGCCAAGCAAGCAACCTGGAAAGGCAAATCAGCGCTACAAAGAAGTCACGCTTCCCATCGGTCAAAAGGGCCATGCTGAATAAAGTGTCAAAACCAGAAATGCAGGGCAGGCCATGGAGAAACGGGAGGCTTGCTACGCTGATGGGAGGGATGTAAATTGCCAACAGCCACTCTGGAGAAGTGTACGGTGTGTCGTGAAACATCTAAAAAACTCAGCTTAGAGAGCATAGGGCACTTCCACTCAAGGGCGTATAAATTGGGAAAACTAAAAATCAGCAAGACACAGGCACCCCAACGTTTAGGGCTGCTCTGTTGACAAGAACCTCCACTTCGTTACACCTTAAATATCTCAGGATAGAGAAAAATGGATAAATAAGTTGTGGTCCTTATGTACAATGGAATATCACTCAGCCATGAAATCAACGTCATAAGGCTAGTAGCAGCATGATGAGTGGATTTAGGTACGACGATTCTAAGTGAAATAAGTCACACAGAAAAAGACACTTATCATAAGATATCACTTATAGAGGGAATGTAAAAACCGCTACCCATGAACTGAATTACAAAACAGAACAGAGTCACACGTTTAGAAAACACTCTATGGCTGCTTAACGGGAAAGGTGAGGTGGGGTGATGCATAAAACAAGGGTTTCAAATTAGCTCAGATACCGTTCCATAAACCCAATATGTTATAGACAAGACCTACTCCTTGCTCAGTGAATTGGACTCAACACCCCCTATTCACAGCCCAAGAATATATCTGACTACTAAGAATCTTAAAACCTATGTATTGATATCTCTTTGTAAGTGAGACAAGTGGGTGTAAACTGGCATAAACACAGCAGTGAAAAGCAGCTAAACCCCATTATAAAAATCAATTACTTTTAAAAACCTGTGAAAAAAAGACAGTGAAAGAGAGAGAAATTCTTACAAAATTCGTTTAGGGGCAGTTATGCTACCTGGGTTGACCATATCTAGACCCACAGCTGATTGAGACATAAGGGTGGACACTCTTGGGGCTGAGAGGTTTGGTGAGGTTGGGTGAGGAAACAAAGACCCTTTAAAGTAATACTGCGTGGTACCCATCCCATGGGTCCCAAATCTCCAGGTTCAAGGGCATCTTCCTACATTGAAAACATGCATGAGAAACTCAGAAGATGGTACACCGTGTGATCGCGAAAGGTTTCTAAACGCACCTCATTTCTCATCTCCTTGTGCTCGGGTTCGCCATTCCAGCTGCTTTACTAGCAACCTCCCTCCTTGGAGAATCATCACCTTTAACCTCCTGTTCCGTACAGGTTGCAATTTGTCCTGAGGATGAACGAGAAGAGGGGAAAACAATGAGAGACTAGCTCTAGGTGTTGGGACAGGCACAGTTCACTCTATTTTCCCATCAGGAAGAAGAATTAAGCACAGGCTCAGCCTGCCGCACGGGACCAGAATAGGGCCTGAAGCAATCCTGCGCTTTTGCGGCCAGCTCCCAAGAAAGCGAGTTGAAAAATGGAGCTCAGGGGCACTGCAATTCACAAACCTGCAGACTTATAAATGACCACTCTCGTCCACAAATATATTGAGGGAAGGCAACGAAGAGGATTTGAAAGCAAGGCAGAATTGCAGGAAACAGATTTCAGGAGGGAGATTCGAATCGCCTTTAAAGCACAGGAAAAGCGGCAAAACCTCGACAATGATGCCCTTGGCCAAAAAGGGCGTATGCGTTTTTTCCTGAATATATTCAGGAAAAAACGCATACGCCCTTTTTGGCCAAGCAAGCAACCTGGAAAGGCAAATCAGCGCTACAAAGAAGTCTCGCTTCCCATCGGTCAAAAGGGCCATGCTGAATAAAGTGTCAAAACCAGAAATGCAGGGCAGGCCATGGAGAAACGGGAGGCTTGCTACGCTGATAGGCGGGATGTAAATTGCCAACAGCCACTCTGGAGAAGTGTACGGTGTGTCGTGAAACATCTAAAAAACTCAGCTTAGAGAGCATAGGGCACTTCCACTCATGGGCGTATAAAGTGGGAAAATTAAAAACCAGCAAGACACAGGCACCCCAAAGTTTAGGGCTGCTCTGTTGACAAGAACCTCCAACTTCGTTACACCTTAAATATCCCAGGAAAGAGAAAAATGGATAAAGATGTTGTGGTCTTTATGTACAATGGAATATCACTCAGCCATGAAATCAACGTCATAAGGCTAGTAGCAGCATGATGAGTGGATTTAGGTACGAAGATTCTAAGTGAAATAAGTCACACAGAAAAAGACACTTATCATAAGATATCACTTATAGAGGGAATGTAAAAACCGCTACCCTTGAACTGAATTACAAAACAGAACAGAGTCACACGTTTAGAAAACACACTATGGCTGCTTAACGGGAAAGGTGAGGTGGGGTGATGCATAAAACAAGGGTTTCAAATTAGCTCAGATACCGTTCCATAAACCCAATATGTACTAGACAAGACCTACTCCTTGCTCAGTGAATTGGACTCAACACCCCCTATTCACGGCCCAAGAATATATCTGACTAGTAAGAATCTTAAAACCTATGTATTGATATCTCTTTGTAAGTGAGTCAAGTGGGTGTAAAGTGGAATAAACACAGCAGTGAAAAGCAGCTAAACCCCATTATAAAAATCAATTACTTTTAAAAACCTGTGAAACAAAGACAGTGAAAGAGAGAGAATTTCTTACAAAATTCGTTTAGGGGCAGTGATGCTACCTGGATTGACCATATCTAGACCCACAGCTGATTGAGACATAAGGGTGGACACTCTTGGGGCTGAGAGGTTTGGTGAGGTTGGGTGAGCAAACGCAGACCCTTTAAAGTAATACTGCGTGGTACCCATCCCATGGGTCCCAAATCTCCAGGTTCAAGGGCATCTTCCTACATCGAAAACATGCATGAGAAACCCAGAAGATGGTACACCGTGTGATCGGGAAAGGTTTCTAAAACGCACCTCATTTCTCATGTCCTTGTGCTCGGGTTCGCCATTCCAGCCGCATTACTAGCAATCTCCCTCCTTGGAGAATCAGCACCTTTAACCTCCTGTTCCGTACAGGTTGCAATTTGTCCTGAGGATGAACGGGAAGAAGGGGGAACCAATGAGAGACTAGCTCTAGGTGTTGGGACAGGCACAGGTCACTCTATTTTCCCATCAGGAAGAAGAATTAAGCACAGGCTCAGCCTGCCGCCCGGGACCAGAATAGGGCCTGAAGCAATCCTGCGCTTTTGCGGCCAGCTCCCAAGAAAGCGAGTTGAAAAATGGAGCTCAGGGGCACTGCAATTCACAAACCTGCAGACTTATAAATGATCACTCTCGTCCACAAATATATTGAGGGAAGGCAACGAAGAGGATTTGAAAGCAAGGCAGAATTGCAGGAAACAGATTTCAGGAGGGAGATTCGAATCGCCTTTAAAGCACAGGAAAAGCGGCAAAACCTCGTCAATGATGCCCTTGGCCAAAAAGGGCGTATGCGTTTTTTCCTGAATATATTCAGGAAAAAACGCATACGCCCTTTTTGGCCAACCAAGCAACCTGGAAAGGCAAATCAGCGCTACAAAGAAGTCTCGCTTCCCATCGGTCAAAAGGGCCATGCTGAATAAAGTGTCAAAACCAGAAATGCAGGACAGGCCATGGAGAAACGGGAGCCTTGCTACGCTGATGGGTGGGATGTAAATTGCCAACAGCCACCCTGGAGAAGTGTACGGTGTGTCCTGAAACATCTAAAAAACTCAGCTTAGAGAGCATAGGGCACTTCCACTCATGGGCGTATAAAGTGGGAAAATTAAAAACCAGCAAGACACAGGCACCCCAATGTTTAGGGCTGCTCTGTTGACAAGAACCTCCAACTTCGTTACACCTTAAAAATCCCAGGAAAGAGAAAAATGGATAAAGATGTTGTGGTCCTTATGTACAATGGAATATCACTCAGCCATGAAATCAACGTCATAAGGCTAGTAGCAGCATGATGAGTGTATTTAGGTACGACGATTCTAAGTGAAATAAGTCACACAGAAAAAGACACTTATCATAAGATATCACTTATAGAGGGAATGTAAAAACCGCTACCCTTGAACTGAATTACAAAACAGAACAGAGTCACACGTTTAGAAAACACACTATGGCTGCTTAACGGGAAAGGTGAGGTGGGGTGATGCATAAAACAAGGGTTTCAAATTAGCTCAGATACCGTTCCATAAACCCAATATGTACTAGACAAGACCTACTCCTTGCTCAGTGAATTGGACTCAAAACCCCCTATTCACGGCCCAAGAATATATCTGACTAGTAAGAATCTTAAAACCTATGTATTGATATCTCTCTGTAAGTGAGTCATGTGGGTGTAAAGTGACATAAACACAGCAGTGAAAAGCAGCTAAACCCCATTATAAAAATCAATTACTTTTAAAAACCTGTGAAAAAAAGACAGTGAAAGAGAGAGAAATTCTTACAAAATTCTTTTAGGGGCAGTTATGCTACCTGGATTGACCATATCTAGACCCACAGCTGATTGAGACATAAGGGTGGACACTCTTGGGGCTGAGAGGTTTGGTGAGGTTGGGTGAGCAAACGCAGACCCTTTAAAGTAATACTGCGTGGTACCCATCCCATGGGTCCCAAATCTCCAGGTTCAAGGGCATCTTCCTACATCGAAAACATGCATGAGAAACCCAGAAGATGGTACACCGTGTGATCGGGAAAGGTTTCTAAAACGCACCTCATTTCTCATCTCCTTGTGCTCGGGTTCGCCATTCCAGCCGCATTACTAGCAATCTCCCTCCTTGGAGAATCAGCACCTTTAACCTCCTGTTCCGTACAGGTTGCAATTTGTCCTGAGGATGAACGGGAAGAAGGGGGAACCAATGAGAGACTAGCTCTAGGTGTTGGGACAGGCACAGGTCACTCTATTTTCCCATCAGGAAGAAGAATTAAGCACAGGCTCAGCCTGCCGCCCGGGACCAGAATAGGGCCTGAAGCAATCCTGCGCTTTTGCGGCCAGCTCCCAAGAAAGCGAGTTGAAAAATGGAGCTCAGGGGCACTGCAATTCACAAACCTGCAGACTTATAAATGATCACTCTCGTCCACAAATATATTGAGGGAAGGCAACGAAGAGGATTTGAAAGCAAGGCAGAATTGCAGGAAACAGATTTCAGGAGGGAGATTCGAATCGCCTTTAAAGCACAGGAAAAGCGGCAAAACCTCGTCAATGATGCCCTTGGCCAAAAAGGGCGTATGCGTTTTTTCCTGAATATATTCAGGAAAAAACGCATACGCCCTTTTTGGCCAACCAAGCAACCTGGAAAGGCAAATCAGCGCTACAAAGAAGTCTCGCTTCCCATCGGTCAAAAGGGCCATGCTGAATAAAGTGTCAAAACCAGAAATGCAGGACAGGCCATGGAGAAACGGGAGCCTTGCTACGCTGATGGGTGGGATGTAAATTGCCAACAGCCACCCTGGAGAAGTGTACGGTGTGTCCTGAAACATCTAAAAAACTCAGCTTAGAGAGCATAGGGCACTTCCACTCATGGGCGTATAAAGTGGGAAAATTAAAAACCAGCAAGACACAGGCACCCCAATGTTTAGGGCTGCTCTGTTGACAAGAACCTCCAACTTCGTTACACCTTAAAAATCCCAGGAAAGAGAAAAATGGATAAAGATGTTGTGGTCCTTATGTACAATGGAATATCACTCAGCCATGAAATCAACGTCATAAGGCTAGTAGCAGCATGATGAGTGTATTTAGGTACGACGATTCTAAGTGAAATAAGTCACACAGAAAAAGACACTTATCATAAGATATCACTTATAGAGGGAATGTAAAAACCGCTACCCTTGAACTGAATTACAAAACAGAACAGAGTCACACGTTTAGAAAACACACTATGGCTGCTTAACGGGAAAGGTGAGGTGGGGTGATGCATAAAACAAGGGTTTCAAATTAGCTCAGATACCGTTCCATAAACCCAATATGTACTAGACAAGACCTACTCCTTGCTCAGTGAATTGGACTCAAAACCCCCTATTCACGGCCCAAGAATATATCTGACTAGTAAGAATCTTAAAACCTATGTATTGATATCTCTCTGTAAGTGAGTCATGTGGGTGTAAAGTGACATAAACACAGCAGTGAAAAGCAGCTAAACCCCATTATAAAAATCAATTACTTTTAAAAACCTGTGAAAAAAAGACAGTGAAAGAGAGAGAAATTCTTACAAAATTCTTTTAGGGCCAGTTATGCTACCTGGATTGACCATATCTAGACCCACAGCTGATTGAGACATAAGGGTGGACACTCTTGGGGCTGAGAGGTTTGGTGAGGTTGGGTGAGGAAACGCAGACCCTTTAAAGTAACACTGCGTGGTACCCATCCCATGGGTTCCAAATCTCCAGGTTCAATGGCATCTTCCTACATCGAAAACATGCATGAGAAACCCAGAAGATGGTACACCGTGTGATCGCGAAAGGTTTCTAAACGCACCTCATTTCTCATCTCCTTGTGCTCGGGTTCGCCATTCCAGCTGCTTTACTAGCAACCTCCCTCCTTGGAGAATCATCACCTTTAACCTCCTGTTCCGTACAGGTTGCAATTTGTCCTGAGGATGAACGAGAAGAGGGGAAAACAATGAGAGACTAGCTCTAGGTGTTGGGACAGGCACAGTTCACTCTATTTTCCCATCAGGAAGAAGAATTAAGCACAGGCTCAGCCTGCCGCCCGGGACCAGAATAGGGCCTGAAGCAATCCTGCGCTTTTGCGGCCAGCTCCCAAGAAAGCGAGTTGAAAAATGGAGCTCAGGGGCACTGCAATTCACAAACCTGCAGACTTATAAATGATCACTCTCGTCCACAAATATATTGAGGGAAAGCAACGAAGAGGATTTGAAAGCAAGGCAGAATTGCAGGAAACAGATTTCAGGAGGGAGATTCGAATCGCCTTTAAAGCACAGGAAAAGCGGCAAAACCTCGACAATGATGCCCTTGGCCAAAAAGGGCGTATGCGTTTTTTCCTGAATATATTCAGGAAAAAACGCATACGCCCTTTTTGGCCAAGCAAGCAACCTGGAAAGGCAAATCAGCGCTACAAAGAAGTCTCGCTTCCCATCGGTCAAAAGGGCCATGCTGAATAAAGTGTCAAAACCAGAAATGCAGGACAGGCCATGGAGAAACGGGAGCCTTGCTACGCTGATGGGCGGGATGTAAATTGCCAACAGCCACTCTGGAGAAGTGTACGGTGTGTCCTGAAACATCTAAAAAACTCAGCTTAGAGAGCATAGGGCACTTCCACTCATGGGCGTATAAAGTGGGAAAATTAAAAACCAGCAAGACACAGGCACCCCAAAGTTTAGGGCTGCTCTGTTGACAAGAACCTCCACTTCGTTACACCTTAAATATCCCAGGAAAGAGAAAAATGGATAAAGAAGTTGTGGTCCTTATGTACAATGGAATATCACTCAGCCATGAAATCAACGTCATAAGGTTAGTAGCACCATGATGAGTGGATTTAGGTACTACGATTCTAAGTGAAATAAGTCACACAGAAAAAGACACTTATCATAAGATATCAGTTATAGAGGGAATGTAAAAACCGCTACCCTTGAACTGAATTACAAAACAGAACAGAGTCACACGTTTAGAAAACACACTATGGCTGCTTAACGGGAAAGGTGAGGTGGAGTGATGCATAAAACAAGGGTTTCAAACTAGCTCAGATACCGTTCCATAAACCCAATATGTAATAGACAAGACCTACTCCTTGCTCAGTGAATTGGACTCAACACCCCCTATTCACGGCACAAGAATATATCTGACTAGTAAGAATCTTAAAACCTATGTATTGCTTTCTCTCTGTAAGTGAGTCAAGTGGGTGTAAAGTGACATAAACACAGCAGTGAAAAGCAGCTAAACCCCATTATAAAAATCAATTACTTTTAAAAACCTGTGAAAAAAAGACAGTGAAAGAGAGAGAAATTCTTACAAAATTCGTTTAGGGGCAGTGATGCTACCTGGATTGACCATATCTAGACCCACAGCTGATTGAGACATAAGGGTGGACACTCTGGGGGCTGAGAGGTTTGCTGAGGTTGGGTGAGGAAACGCAGACCCTTTAAAGTAATATTGCGTGGTACCCATCCCATGGGTCCCAAATCTCCAGGTTCAAGGGCATCTTCCTACATCGAAAACATGCATGAGAAACCCAGAAGATGGCACACTGTGTGATCGGGAAGGGTTTCTAAAACGCACCTCATTTCTCATCTCCTTGTGCTCGAATTCGCCATTCCAGCTGCTTTACTAGCAGTCTCCCTCATTGGAGAATCAGCACCTTTAACCTCCTGTTCCGTACAGGTTGCAATTTGTCCTGAGGATGAACGGGAAAAGGGGGAAACAATGAGAGTCTAGCTCTAGGTGTTGGGACAGGCACAGGTCACTCTATTTTCCCATCAGGAAGAAGAATTAAGCACAGGCTCAGCCTGCCGCCCGGAACCAGAATAGGGCCTGAAGCAATCCTGCGCTTTTGCGGCCAGCTCCCAAGAAAGCGAGTTGAAAAATGGAGCTCAGGGGCACTGCAATTCACAAACCTGCAGACTTATAAATGACCACTCTCGTCCACAAATATATTGAGGGAAGGCAACGAAGAGGATTTGAAAGCAAGGCAGAATTGCAGGAAACAGATTTCAGGAGGGAGATTCGAATCGCCTTTAAAGCACAGGAAAAGCGGCAAAACCTCGACAATGATGCCTTTGGCCAAAAAGGGCGTATGCGTTTTTTCCTGAATATATTCAGGAAAAAACGCATACGCCCTTTTTGGCCAAGCAAGCAACCTGGAAAGGCAAATCAGCGCTACAAAGAAGTCTCGCTTCCCATCGGTCAAAAGGGCAATGCTGAATAAAGTGTCAAAACCAGAAGTGCAGGACAGGCCATGGAGAAACGGGAGCCTTGCTACGCTGATGGGCGGGAGGTAAATGGCCAACAGCCACTCTGGACAAGTGTACGGTGTGTCCTGAAACATCTAAAAAACTCAGCTTAGAGAGCATAGGGCACTTCCACTCATGGACGTATAAATTGGGAAAACTAAAAATCAGCAAGACACAGGCACCCCAACGTTTAGGGCTGCTCTGTTGACAAGAACCTCCACTTCGTTACACCTTAAATATCTCAGGAAAGAGAAAAATGGATAAAGAAGTTGTGGTCCTTATGTACAATGGAATATCACTCAGCCATGAAATCAACGTCATAAGGCTAGTAGCAGCATGATGAGTGGATTTAGGTACGACGATTCTAAGTGAAATAAGTCACACAGAAAAAGACACTTATCATAAGATATCACTTATAGAGGGAATGTAAAAACCGCTACCCTTGAACTGAATTAAAAAACAGAACAGAGTCACACGTTTAGAAAACACACTATGGCTGCTTAACGGGAAAGGTGAGGTGGGGTGATGCATAAAACAAGGGTTTCAAATTAGGTCAGATACCGTTCCATAAACCCAATATGTACTAGACAAGACCTACTCCTTGCTCAGTGAATTCGACTGAACACCCCCGATTCACCGTCCAAGAATATATGTGACTAGTAAGAATCTTAAAACCTATGTATTGATATCTCTCTGTAAGTGAGTCAAGTGGGTGTAAAGCAGCATACACAGAGCAGTGAAAAGCAGCTAAAGCCCATTATAAAAATCAATTACTTTTACAAAAACGTGAAACAAAGACAGTGAAAGAGTGGGAAATTCTTACAAAACTCGTTCAGGGGCAGTGATGCCACCTCGATTGACCATATCTAGACCCATAGCTGTTTGAGACATAAGGGTGGACACTCTTGGGGATGAGACGTTTGGTGAGGTTGGGTGAGCAAACGCAGACCCTTTAAATTAATACTGCGTGGTGCCCATCCCATGGGTCCCAAATCTCCAGGATCAAGGGCATCTTCCTACATCGAAAACATGCATGAGAAACCCAGAAGATGGCACACTGTGTGATCGGGAAAGGTTTCTAAAACGCACCTCATTTCTCATCTCCTTGTGCTCGAATTCGCCATTCCAGCTGCTTTACTAGCAGTCTCCCTCATTGGAGAATCAGCACCTTTAACCTCCTGTTCCGTACAGGTTGCAATTTGTCCTGAGGATGAACGGGAAAAGGGGGAAACAATGAGAGTCTAGCTCTAGGTTTTGGGACAGGCACAGGTCACTCTATTTTCCCATTAGGAAGAAGAATTAAGCACAGGCTCAGCCTGCCGCCCGGAACCAGAATAGGGCCTGAAGCAATCCTGCGCTTTTGCGGCCAGCTCCCAAGAAAGCGAGTTGAAAAATGGAGCTCAGGGGCACTGCAATTCACAAACCTGCAGACTTATAAATGACCACTCTCGTCCACAAATATATTGAGGGAAGGCAACGAAGAGGATTTGAAAACAAGGCAGAATTGCAGGAAACAGATTTCAGGAGGGAGATTCGAATCGCCTTTAAAGCACAGGAAAAGCGGCAAAACCTCGACAATGATGCCCTTGGCCACAAAGGGCGTATGCGTTTTTTCCTGAATATATTTAGGAAAAAACGCATACGCCCTTTTTGGCCAACCAAGCAACCTGGAAAGGCAAATCAGCGCTACAAAGAAGTCTCGCTTCCCATCGGTCAAAAGGGCCATGCTGAATAAAGTGTCAAAACCAGAAATGCAGGGCAGGCCATGAGGAAACGGGAGCCTTGTTACGATGATGGGCGGGATGTAAATTGCCAACAGCCACTCTGGAGAAGTGTACGATGTGTCCTGAAACATCTAAAAAACTCAGCTTAGAGAGCATAGGGCACTTCCACTCATGGGCGTATAAAGTGGGAAAATTAAAAACCAGCAAGACACAGGCACCCCAAACTTTAGGGCTGCTCTGTTGACAAGAACCTCCACTTCGTTACACCTTAAAAATCCCAGGAAAGAGAAAAATGGATAAAGATGTTGTGGTCTTTATGTACAATGGAATATCACTCAGCCATGAAATCAACGTCATAAGGCTAGTAGCAGCATGATGAGTGGATTTAGGTACGACGATTCTAAGTGAAATAAGTCACACAGAAAAAGACACTTATCATAAGATATCACTTATAGAGGGAATGTAAAAACCGCTACCCTTGAACTGAATTACAAAACAGAACAGAGTCACACGTTTAGAAAACACACTATGGCTGCTTAACGGGAAAGGTGAGTTGGGGTGATGCATAAAACAAGGGTTTCAAATTAGCTCAGATACCGTTCCATAAACCCAATATGTACTAGACAAGACCTACTCCTTGCTCAGTGAATTGGACTCAAAACCCCCTATTCACGGCCCAAGAATATATCTGACTAGTAAGAATCTTAAAACCTATGTATTGATATCTCTCTGTAAGTGAGTCAAGTGGGTGTGAAGTGACATAAACACAGCAGTGAAAAGCAGCTAAACCCCATTATAAAAATCAATTACTTTTAAAAACCTGTGAAAAAAAGACAGTGAAAGAGAGAGAAATTCTTACAAAATTCGGTTATGGGCAGTGATGCTACCTGGATTGACCATATCTAGACCCACAGCTGATTGAGACATTAGGGTGGACACTCTTGGGGCTGAGAGGTTTGCTGAGGTTGGGTGAGGAAACGCAGACCCTTTAAAGTAATATTGCGTGGTACCCATCCCATGGGTCCCAAATTTCCAGGTTCAAGGGCATCTTCCTACATCGAAAACATGCATGAGAAACCCAGAAGATGGCACACTGTGTGATCGGGAAAGGTTTCTAAAACGCACCTCATTTCTCATCTCCTTGTGCTCGAATTCACCATTCCAGCTGCTTTACTAGCAGTCTCCCTCATTGGAGAATCAGCACCTTTAACCTCCTGTTCCGTACAGGTTGCAATTTGTCCTGAGGATGAACGGGAAAAGGGGGAAACAATGAGAGTCATGCTCTAGGTGTTGGGACAGGCACAGGTCACTCTATTTTCCCATTAGGAAGAAGAATTAAGCACAGGCTCAGCCTGCCGCCCGGAACCAGAATAGGGCCTGAAGCAATCCTGCGCTTTTGCGGCCAGCTCCCAAGAAAGCGAGTTGAAAAATGGAGCTCAGGGGCACTGCAATTCACAAACCTGCAGACTTATAAATGACCACTCTCGTCCACAAATATATTGAGGGAAGGCAACGAAGAGGATTTGAAAGCAAGGCAGAATTGCAGGAAACAGATTTCAGGAGGGAGATTCGAATCGCCTTTAAAGCACAGGAAAAGCGGCAAAACCTCGACAATGATGCCCTTGGCCAAAAAGGGCGTATGCGTTTTTTCCTGAATATATTCAGGAAAAAACGCATACGCCCTTTTTGGCCAAGCAAGCAACCTGGAAAGGCAAATCAGCGCTACAAAGAAGTCTCGCTTCCCATCGGTCAAAAGGGCCATGATGAATAAAGTGTCAAAACCAGAAATGCAGGGCAGGCCATGGAGAAACGGGAGCCTTGCTACGCTGATGGGCGGGATGTAAATTGCCAACAGCCACTCTGGAGAAGTGTACGGTGTGTCGTGAAACATCTAAAAAACTCAGCTTAGAGAGCATAGGGCACTTCCACTCATGGGCGTATAAATTGGGAAAAGTAAAATTCAGCAAGACACAGGCACCCCAACGTTTAGGACTGCTCTGTTGACAATAACCTCCACTTCGTTACACCTTAAATATCTCAGGAAAGAGAAAAATGGATAAAGAAGTTGTGGTCCTTATGTACAATGGAATATCACTCAGCCATGAAATCAACGTCATAAGGCTAGTAGCAGCATGATGAGTGGATTTAGGTACGACGATTCTAAGTGAAATAAGTCACACAGAAAAAGACACTTATCATAAGATATCACTTATAGAGGGAATGTAAAAACCACTACCCTTGAAATGAATTACAAAACAGAACAGAGTCACACGTTTAGAAAACACACTATGGCTGCTTAACGAGAAAGGTGAGGTGGGGTGATGCATAAAACAAGGGTTTCAAATTAGCTCAGATACCGTTCCATAAACCCAATATGTAATAGACAAGACCTACTCCTTGCTCAGTGAATTGGACTCAACACCCCCTATTCTCGGCCCAAGAATATATCTGACTAGTAAGATTCTTAAAACCTATGTATTGATATCTCTCTGTAAGTGAGTCAAGTGGGTGTAAAGTGACATAAACACAGCAGTGAAAAGCAGCTAAACCCCATTATAAAAATGAATTACTTTTAAAAACCTGTGAAAAAAAGACAGTGAAAGAGAGAGAAATTCTTACAAAATTCGTTTAGGGGCAGTGATGCTACCTGGATTGACCATATCTAGACCCACAGCTGATTGAGACATAAGGGTGGACACTCTTGGGGCTGGGAGGTTTGCTGAGGTTGGGTGAGCAAACGCAGACCCTTTAAATTAATACTGCGTGGTGCCCATCCCATGGGTCCCAAATCTCCAGGATCAAGGGCATCTTCCTACATCGAAAACATGCATGAGAAACCCAGAAAATGGCACACCGTGTGATCGGGAAAGGTTTCTAAAACGCACCTCATTTCTCATCTCCTTGTGCTCGGGTTCGCCATTCCAGCGGCTTTACTAGCAATCTCCCTCCTTGGAGAATCAGCACCTTTAACCTCCTGTTCCGTACAGGTTGCAATTTCTCCTGAGGATGAACGGGAAGAGGGGAAACCAATGAGAGACTAGCTCTAGGTGTTGGGACAGGCACAGGTCACTCTATTTTCCCATCAGGAAGAAGAATTAACCGCAGGCTCAGCCTGCCGCCCGGGACCAGAATAGGGCCTGAAGCAATCCTGCGCTTTTGCGGCCAGCTCCCAAGAAAGCGAGTTGAAAAATGGAGCTCAGGGGCACTGCAATTCACAAACCTGCAGACTTATAAAGGATCAGTCTCGTCCACAAATATATTGAGAGAAGGCAACGAAGAGGATTTGAAAGCAAGGCAGAATTGCAGGAAACAGATTTCAGGAGGGAGATTCGAATCGCCTTTAAAGCACAGGAAAAGCGGCAAAACCTCGACAATGATGCCCTTGGTCAAAAAGGGCGTATGCGTTTTTTCCTGAATATATTCAGGAAAAAACGCATACGCCCTTTTTGGCCAACCAAGCAACCTGGAAAGGCAAATCAGCGCTACAAAGAAGTCTCGCTTCCCATCGGTCAAAAGGGCCATGCTGAATAAAGTGTCAAAACCAGAAATGCAGGGCAGGCCATGGAGAAACGGGAGGCTTGCTACGCTGATAGGCGGGATGTAAATTGCCAACAGCCACTCTGGAGAAGTGTACGGTGTGTCGTGAAACATCTAAAAAACTCAGCTTAGAGAGCATAGGGCACTTCCACTCATGGGCGTATAAAGTGGGAAAATTAAAAACCAGCAAGACACAGGCACCCCAAAGTTTAGGGCTGCTCTGTTGACAAGAACCTCCAACTTCGTTACACCTTAAATATCCCAGGAAAGAGAAAAATGGATAAAGATGTTGTGGTCTTTATGTACAATGGAATATCACTCAGCCATGAAATCAACGTCATAAGGCTAGTAGCAGCATGATGAGTGGATTTAGGTACGACGATTCTAAGTGAAATAAGTCACACAGAAAAAGACACTTATCATAAGATATCACTTATAGAGGGAATGTAAAAACCGCTACCCTTGAACTGAATTACAAAACAGAACAGAGTCACACGTTTAGAAAACACACTATGGCTGCTTAACGGGAAAGGTGAGGTGGGGTGATGCATAAAACAAGGGTTTCAAATTAGCTCAGATACCGTTCCATAAACCCAATATGTACTAGACAAGACCTACTCCTTGCTCAGTGAATTGGACTCAACACCCCCTATTCACGGCCCAAGAATATATCTGACTAGTAAGAATCTTAAAACCTATGTATTGATATCTCTTTGTAAGTGAGTCAAGTGGGTGTAAAGTGGAATAAACACAGCAGTGAAAAGCAGCTAAACCCCATTATAAAAATCAATTACTTTTAAAAACCTGTGAAACAAAGACAGTGAAAGAGAGAGAAATTCTTACAAAATTCGTTTAGGGGCAGTTATGCTACCTGGATTGACCATATCTAGACCCACAGCTGATTGAGACATAAGGGTGGACACTCTTGGGGCTGAGAGGTTTGGTGAGGTTGGTTGAGCAAACGCAGACCCTTTAAAGTAATACTGCGTGGTACCCATCCCATGGGTCCCAAATCTCCAGGTTCAAGGGCATCTTCCTACATCGAAAACATGCATGAGAAACCCAGAAGATGGTACACCGTGTGATCGGGAAAGGTTTCTAAAACGCACCTCATTTCTCATGTCCTTGTGCTCGGGTTCGCCATTCCAGCCGCATTACTAGCAATCTCCCTCCTTGGAGAATCAGCACCTTTAACCTCCTGTTCCGTACAGGTTGCAATTTGTCCTGAGGATGAACGAGAAGAGGGGAAAACAATGAGAGACTAGCTCTAGGTGTTGGGACAGGCACAGTTCACTCTATTTTCCCATCAGGAAGAAGAATTAAGCACAGGCTCAGCCTGCCGCCCGGGACCAGAATAGGGCCTGAAGCAATCCTGCGCTTTTGCGGCCAGCTCCCAAGAAAGCGAGTTGAAAAATGGAGCTCAGGGGCACTGCAATTCACAAACCTGCAGACTTATAAATGATCACTCTCGTCCACAAATATATTGAGGGAAAGCAACGAAGAGGATTTGAAAGCAAGGCAGAATTGCAGGAAACAGATTTCAGGAGGGAGATTCGAATCGCCTTTAAAGCACAGGAAAAGCGGCAAAACCTCGACAATGATGCCCTTGGCCAAAAAGGGCGTATGCGTTTTTTCCTGAATATATTCAGGAAAAAACGCATACGCCCTTTTTGGCCAAGCAAGCAACCTGGAAAGGCAAATCAGCGCTACAAAGAAGTCTCGCTTCCCATCGGTCAAAAGGGCCATGCTGAATAAAGTGTCAAAACCAGAAATGCAGGACAGGCCATGGAGAAACGGGAGCCTTGCTACGCTGATGGGCGGGATGTAAATTGCCAACAGCCACTCTGGAGAAGTGTACGGTGTGTCCTGAAACATCTAAAAAACTCAGCTTAGAGAGCATAGGGCACTTCCACTCATGGGCGTATAAAGTGGGAAAATTAAAAACCAGCAAGACACAGGCACCCCAAAGTTTAGGGCTGCTCTGTTGACAAGAACCTCCACTTCGTTACACCTTAAATATCCCAGGAAAGAGAAAAATGGATAAAGAAGTTGTGGTCCTTATGTACAATGGAATATCACTCAGCCATGAAATCAACGTCATAAGGTTAGTAGCACCATGATGAGTGGATTTAGGTACTACGATTCTAAGTGAAATAAGTCACACAGAAAAAGACACTTATCATAAGATATCAGTTATAGAGGGAATGTAAAAACCGCTACCCTTGAACTGAATTACAAAACAGAACAGAGTCACACGTTTAGAAAACACACTATGGCTGCTTAACGGGAAAGGTGAGGTGGAGTGATGCATAAAACAAGGGTTTCAAACTAGCTCAGATACCGTTCCATAAACCCAATATGTAATAGACAAGACCTACTCCTTGCTCAGTGAATTGGACTCAACACCCCCTATTCACGGCACAAGAATATATCTGACTAGTAAGAATCTTAAAACCTATGTATTGCTTTCTCTCTGTAAGTGAGTCAAGTGGGTGTAAAGTGACATAAACACAGCAGTGAAAAGCAGCTAAACCCCATTATAAAAATCAATTACTTTTAAAAACCTGTGAAAAAAAGACAGTGAAAGAGAGAGAAATTCTTACAAAATTCGTTTAGGGGCAGTGATGCTACCTGGATTGACCATATCTAGACCCACAGCTGATTGAGACATAAGGGTGGACACTCTGGGGGCTGAGAGGTTTGCTGAGGTTGGGTGAGGAAACGCAGACCCTTTAAAGTAATATTGCGTGGTACCCATCCCATGGGTCCCAAATCTCCAGGTTCAAGGGCATCTTCCTACATCGAAAACATGCATGAGAAACCCAGAAGATGGCACACTGTGTGATCGGGAAGGGTTTCTAAAACGCACCTCATTTCTCATTTCCTTGTGCTCGAATTCGCCATTCCAGCTGCTTTACTAGCAGTCTCCCTCATTGGAGAATCAGCACCTTTAACCTCCTGTTCCGTACAGGTTGCAATTTGTCCTGAGGATGAACGGGAAAAGGGGGAAACAATGAGAGTCTAGCTCTAGGTGTTGGGACAGGCACAGGTCACTCTATTTTCCCATCAGGAAGAAGAATTAAGCACAGGCTCAGCCTGCCGCCCGGAACCAGAATAGGGCCTGAAGCAATCCTGCGCTTTTGCGGCCAGCTCCCAAGAAAGCGAGTTGAAAAATGGAGCTCAGGGGCACTGCAATTCACAAACCTGCAGACTTATAAATGACCACTCTCGTCCACAAATATATTGAGGGAAGGCAACGAAGAGGATTTGAAAGCAAGGCAGAATTGCAGGAAACAGATTTCAGGAGGGAGATTCGAATCGCCTTTAAAGCACAGGAAAAGCGGCAAAACCTCGACAATGATGCCTTTGGCCAAAAAGGGCGTATGCGTTTTTTCCTGAATATATTCAGGAAAAAACGCATACGCCCTTTTTGGCCAAGCAAGCAACCTGCAAAGGCAAATCAGCGCTACAAAGAAGTCTCGCTTCCCATCGGTCAAAAGGGCAATGCTGAATAAAGTGTCAAAACCAGAAGTGCAGGACAGGCCATGGAGAAACGGGAGCCTTGCTACGCTGATGGGCGGGAGGTAAATGGCCAACAGCCACTCTGGACAAGTGTACGGTGTGTCCTGAAACATCTAAAAAACTCAGCTTAGAGAGCATAGGGCACTTCCACTCATGGACGTATAAATTGGGAAAACTAAAAATCAGCAAGACATAGGCACCCCAACGTTTAGGGCTGCTCTGTTGACAAGAACCTCCACTTCGTTACACCTTAAATATCTCAGGAAAGAGAAAAATGGATAAAGAAGTTGTGGTCCTTATGTACAATGGAATATCACTCAGCCATGAAATCAACGTCATAAGGCTAGTAGCAGCATGATGAGTGGATTTAGGTACGACGATTCTAAGTGAAATAAGTCACACAGAAAAAGACACTTATCATAAGATATCACTTATAGAGGGAATGTAAAAACCGCTACCCTTGAACTGAATTACAAAACAGAACAGAGTCACACGTTTAGAAAACACACTATGGCTGCTTAACGGGAAAGGTGAGGTGGGGTGATGCATAAAACAAGGGTTTCAAATTAGGTCAGATACCGTTCCATAAACCCAATATGTACTAGACAAGACCTACTCCTTGCTCAGTGAATTCGACTGAACACCCCCGATTCACCGTCCAAGAATATATGTGACTAGTAAGAATCTTAAAACCTATGTATTGATATCTCTCTGTAAGTGAGTCAAGTGGGTGTAAAGCAGCATACACAGAGCAGTGAAAAGCAGCTAAACCCCAATATAAAAATCAAATACTTTTACAAAAACGTGAAACAAAGACAGTGAAAGAGTGGGAAATTCTTACAAAACTCGTTCAGGGGCAGTGATGCCACCTCGATTGACCATATCTAGACCCATAGCTGTTTGAGACATAAGGGTGGACACTCTTGGGGATGAGACGTTTGGTGAGGTTGGGTGAGCAAACGCAGACCCTTTAAATTAATACTGCGTGGTGCCCATCCCATGGGTCCCAAATCTCCAGGATCAAGGGCATCTTCCTACATCGAAAACATGCATGAGAAACCCAGAAGATGGCACACTGTGTGATCGGGAAAGGTTTCTAAAACGCACCTCATTTCTCATCTCCTTGTGCTCGAATTCGCCATTCCAGCTGCTTTACTAGCAGTCTCCCTCATTGGAGAATCAGCACCTTTAACCTCCTGTTCCGTACAGGTTGCAATTTGTCCTGAGGATGAACGGGAAAAGGGGGAAACAATGAGAGTCTAGCTCTAGGTTTTGGGACAGGCACAGGTCACTCTATTTTCCCATTAGGAAGAAGAATTAAGCACAGGCTCAGCCTGCCGCCCGGAACCAGAATAGGGCCTGAAGCAATCCTGCGCTTTTGCGGCCAGCTCCCAAGAAAGCGAGTTGAAAAATGGAGCTCAGGGGCACTGCAATTCACAAACCTGCAGACTTATAAATGACCACTCTCGTCCACAAATATATTGAGGGAAGGCAACGAAGAGGATTTGAAAACAAGGCAGAATTGCAGGAAACAGATTTCAGGAGGGAGATTCGAATCGCCTTTAAAGCACAGGAAAAGCGGCAAAACCTCGACAATGATGCCCTTGGCCACAAAGGGCGTATGCGTTTTTTCCTGAATATATTTAGGAAAAAACGCATACGCCCTTTTTGGCCAAGCAAGCAACCTGGAAAGGCAAATCAGCGCTACAAAGAAGTCTCGCTTCCCATCGGTCAAAAGGGCCATGCTGAATAAAGTGTCAAAACCAGAAATGCAGGGCAGGCCATGGAGAAACGGGAGGCTTGCTACGCTGATGGGCGGGATGTAAATTGCCAACAGCCACTCTGGAGAAGTGTACGGTGTGTCGTGAAACATCTAAAAAACTCAGCTTAGAGAGCATAGGGCACTTCCACTCATGGGCGTATAAAGTGGGAAAATTAAAAACCAGCAAGACACAGGCACCCCAAAGTTTAGGGCTGCTCTGTTGACAAGAACCTCCAACTTCGTTACACCTTAAATATCCCAGGAAAGAGAAAAATGGATAAAGATGTTGTGGTCTTTATGTACAATGGAATATCACTCAGCCATGAAATCAACGTCATAAGGCTAGTAGCAGCATGATGAGTGGATTTAGGTACGACGATTCTAAGTGAAATAAGTCACACAGAAAAAGACACTTATCATAAGATATCACTTATAGAGGGAATGTAAAAACCGCTACCCTTGAACTGAATTACAAAACAGAACAGAGTCACACGTTTAGAAAACACACTATGGCTGCTTAACGGGAAAGGTGAGGTGGGGTGATGCATAAAACAAGGGTTTCAAATTAGCTCAGATACCGTTCCATAAACCCAATATGTAATAGACAAGACCTACTCCTTGCTCAGTGAATTGGACTCAACACCCCCTATTCACGGCCCAAGAATATATCTGACTAGTAAGAATCTTAAAACCTATGTATTGATATCTCTTTGTAAGTGAGTCAAGTGGGTGTAAAGTGGAATAAACACAGCAGTGAAAAGCAGCTAAACCCCATTATAAAAATCAATTACTTTTAAAAACCTGTGAAACAAAGACAGTGAAAGAGAGAGAAATTCTTACAAAATTCGTTTAGGGGCAGTTATGCTACCTGGATTGACCATATCTAGACCCACAGCTGATTGAGACATAAGGGTGGACACTCTTGGGGCTGAGAGGTTTGGTGAGGTTGGGTGAGCAAACGCAGACCCTTTAAAGTAATACTGCGTGGTACCCATCCCATGGGTCCCAAATCTCCAGGTTCAAGGGCATCTTCCTACATCGAAAACATGCATGAGAAACCCAGAAGATGGTACACCGTGTGATCGGGAAAGGTTTCTAAAACGCACCTCATTTCTCATGTCCTTGTGCTCGGGTTCGCCATTCCAGCCGCATTACTAGCAATCTCCCTCCTTGGAGAATCAGCACCTTTAACCTCCTGTTCCGTACAGGTTGCAATTTGTCCTGAGGATGAACGGGAAGAAGGGGGAAACAATGAGAGACTAGCTCTAGGTGTTGGGACAGGCACAGGTCACTCTATTTTCCCATCAGGAAGAAGAATTAAGCACAGGCTCAGCCTGCCGCCCGGGACCAGAATAGGGCCTGAAGCAATCCTGCGCTTTTGCGGCCAGCTCCCAAGAAAGCGAGTTGAAAAATGGAGCTCAGGGGCACTGCAATTCACAAACCTGCAGACTTATAAATGATCACTCTCGTCCACAAATATATTGAGGGAAGGCAACGAAGAGGATTTGAAAGCAAGGCAGAATTGCAGGAAACAGATTTCAGGAGGGAGATTCGAATCGCCTTTAAAGCACAGGAAAAGCGGCAAAACCTCGTCAATGATGCCCTTGGCCAAAAAGGGCGTATGCGTTTTTTCCTGAATATATTCAGGAAAAAACGCATACGCCCTTTTTGGCCAAGCAAGCAACCTGGAAAGGCAAATCAGCGCTACAAAGAAGTCTCGCTTCCCACCGGTCAAAAGGGCCATGCTGAATAAAGTGTCAAAACCAGAAATGCAGGACAGGCCATGGAGAAACGGGAGCCTTGCTACGCTGATGGGTGGGATGTAAATTGCCAACAGCCACCCTGGAGAAGTGTACGGTGTGTCCTGAAACATCTAAAAAACTCAGCTTAGAGAGCATAGGGCACTTCCACTCATGGGCGTATAAAGTGGGAAAATTAAAAACCAGCAAGACACAGGCACCCCAATGTTTAGGGCTGCTCTGTTGACAAGAACCTCCAACTTCGTTACACCTTAAAAATCCCAGGAAAGAGAAAAATGGATAAAGATGTTGTGGTCCTTATGTACAATGGAATATCACTCAGCCATGAAATCAACGTCATAAGGCTAGTAGCAGCATGATGAGTGGATTTAGGTACGACGATTCTAAGTGAAATAAGTCACACAGAAAAAGACACTTATCATAAGATATCACTTATAGAGGGAATGTAAAAACCGCTACCCTTGAACTGAATTACAAAACAGAACAGAGTCACACGTTTAGAAAACACACTATGGCTGCTTAACGGGAAAGGTGAGGTGGGGTGATGCATAAAACAAGGGTTTCAAATTAGCTCAGATACCGTTCCATAAACCCAATATGTAATAGACAAGACCTACTCCTTGCTCAGTGAATTGGACTCAACACCCCCTATTCTCGGCCCAAGAATATATCTGACTAGTAAGAATCTTAAAACCTATGTATTGATATCTCTTTGTAAGTGAGTCAAGTGGGTGTAAAGTGGCATAAACACAGCAGTGAAAAGCAGCTAAACCCCATTATAAAAATCAATTACTTTTAAAAACCTGTGAAAAAAAGACAGTGAAAGAGAGAGAAATTCTTACAAAATTCGTTTAGGGGCAGTTATGCTACCTGGATTGACCATATCTAGACCCACAGCTGATTGAGACATAAGGGTGGACACTCTTGGGGCTGAGAGGTTTGGTGAGGTTGGGTGAGCAAACGCAGACCCTTTAAAGTAATACTGCGTGGTACCCATCCCATGGGTCCCAAATCTCCAGGTTCAAGGGCATCTTCCTACATCGAAAACATGCATGAGAAACCCAGAAGATGGTACACCGTGTGATCGGGAAAGGTTTCTAAAACGCACCTCATTTCTCATGTCTTTGTGCTCGGGTTCGCCATTCCAGCCGCATTACTAGCAATCTCCCTCCTTGGAGAATCAGCACCTTTAACCTCCTGTTCCGTACAGGTTGCAATTTGTCCTGAGGATGAACGGGAAGAAGGGGGAACCAATGAGAGACTAGCTCTAGGTGTTGGGACAGGCACAGGTCACTCTATTTTCCCATCAGGAAGAAGAATTAAGCACAGGCTCAGCCTGCCGCCCGGGACCAGAATAGGGCCTGAAGCAATCCTGCGCTTTTGCGGCCAGCTCCCAAGAAAGCGAGTTGAAAAATGGAGCTCAGGGGCACTGCAATTCACAAACCTGCAGACTTATAAATGATCACTCTCGTCCACAAATATATTGAGGGAAGGCAACGAAGAGGATTTGAAAGCAAGGCAGAATTGCAGGAAACAGATTTCAGGAGGGAGATTCGAATCGCCTTTAAAGCACAGGAAAAGCGGCAAAACCTCGTCAATGATGCCCTTGGCCAAAAAGGGCGTATGCGTTTTTTCCTGAATATATTCAGGAAAAAACGCATACGCCCTTTTTGGCCAACCAAGCAACCTGGAAAGGCAAATCAGCGCTACAAAGAAGTCTCGCTTCCCATCGGTCAAAAGGGCCATGCTGAATAAAGTGTCAAAACCAGAAATGCAGGACAGGCCATGGAGAAACGGGAGCCTTGCTACGCTGATGGGTGGGATGTAAATTGCCAACAGCCACCCTGGAGAAGTGTACGGTGTGTCCTGAAACATCTAAAAAACTCAGCTTAGAGAGCATAGGGCACTTCCACTCATGGGCCTATAAAGTGGGAAAATTAAAAACCAGCAAGACACAGGCACCCCAATGTTTAGGGCTGCTCTGTTGACAAGAACCTCCAACTTCGTTACACCTTAAAAATCCCAGGAAAGAGAAAAATGGATAAAGATGCTGTGGTCCTTATGTACAATGGAATATCACTCAGCCATGAAATCAACGTCATAAGGCTAGTAGCAGCATGATGAGTGGATTTAGGTACGACGATTCTAAGTGAAATAAGTCACACAGAAAAAGACACTTATCATAAGATATCACTTATAGAGGGAATGTAAAAACCGCTACCCTTGAACTGAATTACAAAACAGAACAGAGTCACACGTTTAGAAAACACACTATGGCTGCTTAACGGGAAAGGTGAGGTGGGGTGATGCATAAAACAAGGGTTTCAAATTAGCTCAGATACCGTTCCATAAACCCAATATGTACTAGACAACACCTACTCCTTGCTCAGTGAATTGGACTCAAAACCCCCTATTCACGGCCCAAGAATATATCTGACTAGTAAGAATCTTAAAACCTATGTATTGATATCTCTTTGTAAGTGAGTCAAGTGGGTGTAAAGTGGCATAAACACAGCAGTGAAAAGCAGCTAAACCCCATTATAAAAATCAATTACTTTTAAAAACCTGTGAAAAAAAGACAGTGAAAGAGAGAGAAATTCTTACAAAATTCGTTTAGGGGCAGTTATGCTACCTGGATTGACCATATCTAGACCCACAGCTGATTGAGACATAAGGGTGGACACTCTTGGGGCTGAGAGGTTTGGTGAGGTTGGGTGAGCAAACGCAGACCCTTTAAAGTAATACTGCGTGGTACCCATCCCATGGGTCCCAAATCTCCAGGTTCAAGGGCATCTTCCTACATCGAAAACATGCATGAGAAACCCAGAAGATGGTACACCGTGTGATCGGGAAAGGTTTCTAAAACGCACCTCATTTCTCATGTCCTTGTGCTCGGGTTCGCCATTCCAGCCGCATTACTAGCAATCTCCCTCCTTGGAGAATCAGCACCTTTAACCTCCTGTTCCGTACAGGTTGCAATTTGTCCTGAGGATGAACGGGAAGAAGGGGGAACCAATGAGAGACTAGCTCTAGGTGTTGGGACAGGCACAGGTCACTCTATTTTCCCATCAGGAAGAAGAATTAAGCACAGGCTCAGCCTGCCGCCCGGGACCAGAATAGGGCCTGAAGCAATCCTGCGCTTTTGCGGCCAGCTCCCAAGAAAGCGAGTTGAAAAATGGAGCTCAGGGGCACTGCAATTCACAAACCTGCAGACTTATAAATGATCACTCTCGTCCACAAATATATTGAGGGAAGGCAACGAAGAGGATTTGAAAGCAAGGCAGAATTGCAGGAAACAGATTTCAGGAGGGAGATTCGAATCGCCTTTAAAGCACAGGAAAAGCGGCAAAACCTCGTCAATGATGCCCTTGGCCAAAAAGGGCGTATGCGTTTTTTCCTGAATATATTCAGGAAAAAACGCATACGCCCTTTTTGGCCAAGCAAGCAACCTGGAAAGGCAAATCAGCGCTACAAAGAAGTCTCGCTTCCCACCGGTCAAAAGGGCCATGCTGAATAAAGTGTCAAAACCAGAAATGCAGGACAGGCCATGGAGAAACGGGAGCCTTGCTACGCTGATGGGTGGGATGTAAATTGCCAACAGCCACCCTGGAGAAGTGTACGGTGTGTCCTGAAACATCTAAAAAACTCAGCTTAGAGAGCATAGGGCACTTCCACTCATGGGCGTATAAAGTGGGAAAATTAAAAACCAGCAAGACACAGGCAACCCAATGTTTAGGGCTGCTCTGTTGACAAGAACCTCCAACTTCGTTACACCTTAAAAATCCCAGGAAAGAGAAAAATGGATAAAGATGTTGTGGTCCTTATGTACAATGGAATATCACTCAGCCATGAAATCAACGTCATAAGGCTAGTAGCAGCATGATGAGTGGATTTAGGTACGACGATTCTAAGTGAAATAAGTCACACAGAAAAAGACACTTATCATAAGATATCACTTATAGAGGGAATGTAAAAACCGCTACCCTTGAACTGAATTACAAAACAGAACAGAGTCACACGTTTAGAAAACACACTATGGCTGCTTAACGGGAAAGGTGAGGTGGGGTGATGCATAAAACAAGGGTTTCAAATTAGCTCAGATACCGTTCCATAAACCCAATATGTAATAGACAAGACCTACTCCTTGCTCAGTGAATTGGACTCAACACCCCCTATTCACGGCCCAAGAATATATCTGACTAGTAAGAATCTTAAAACCTATGTATTGATATCTCTTTGTAAGTGAGTCAAGTGGGTGTAAAGTGGCATAAACACAGCAGTGAAAAGCAGCTAAACCCCATTATAAAAATCAATTACTTTTAAAAACCTGTGAAACAAAGACAGTGAAAGAGAGAGAAATTCTTACAAAATTCGTTTAGGGGCAGTTATGCTACCTGGATTGACCATATCTAGACCCACAGCTGATTGAGACATAAGGGTGGAGACTCTTGGGGCTGAGAGGTTTGGTGAGGTTGGGTGAGCAAACGCAGACCCTTTAAAGTAATACTTCGTGGTACCCATCCCATGGGTTCCAAATCTCCAGGTTCAAGGGCATCTTCCTACATCGAAAACATGCATGAGAAACCCAGAAGATGGTACACCGTGTGATCGCGAAAGGTTTCTAAACGCACCTCATTTCTCATCTCCTTGTGCCGGGTTCGCCATTCCAGCTGCTTTACTAGCAACCTCCCTCCTTGGAGAATCATCACCTTTAACCTCCTGTTCCGTACAGGTTGCAATTTGTCCTGAGGATGAACGAGAAGAGGGGAAAACAATGAGAGACTAGCTCTAGGTGTTGGGACAGGCACAGTTCACTCTATTTTCCCATCAGGAAGAAGAATTAAGCACAGGCTCAGCCTGCCGCCCGGGACCAGAATAGGGCCTGAAGCAATCCTGCGCTTTTGCGGCCAGCTCCCAAGAAAGCGAGTTGAAAAATGGAGCTCAGGGGCACTGCAATTCACAAACCTGCAGACTTATAAATGACCACTCTCGTCCACAAATATATTGAGTGAAGGCAACGAAGAGGATTTGAAAACAAGGCAGAATTGCAGGAAACAGATTTCAGGAGGGAGATTCGAATCGCCTTTAAAGCACAGGAAAAACGGCAAAACATCGACAATGATGCCCTTGGCCAAAAAGGGCGTATGCGTTTTTTCCTGAATATATTCAGGAAAAAACGCATACGCCCTTTTTGGCCAACCAAGCAACCTGGAAAGGCAAATCAGCGCTACAAAGAAGTCTCGCTTCCCATCGGTCAAAAGGGCCATGCTGAATAAAGTGTCAAAACCAGAAATGCAGGGCAGGCCATGGAGAAACGGGAGCCTTGCTACGCTGATGGGCGGGATGTAAATTGCCAACAGCCACTCTGGAGAAGTGTACGGTGTGTCCTGAAACATCTAAATAACTCAGCTTAGAGAGCATAGGGCACTTCCACTTATGGGCGTATAAATTGGGAAAACTAAAAATCAGCAAGACACAGGCACCCCAACGTTTAGGGCTGCTCTGTTGACAAGAACCTCCAACTTCGTTACACCTTAAAAATCCCAGGAAAGAGAAAAATGGATAAAGATGTTGTGGTCCTTATGTACAATGGAATATCACTCAGCCATGAAATCAACGTCATAAGGCTAGTAGCAGCATGATGAGTGGATTTAGGTACGACGATTCTAAGTGAAATAAGTCACACAGAAAAAGACACTTATCATAAGATATCACTTATAGAGGGAATGTAAAAACCGCTACCCTTGAACTGAATTACAAAACAGAACAGAGTCACACGTTTAGAAAACACACTATGGCTGCTTAACGGGAAAGGTGAGGTGGGGTGATGCATAAAACAAGGGTTTCAAATTAGCTCAGATACCGTTCCATAAACCCAATATGTAATAGACAAGACTTACTCCTTGCTCAGTGAATTGGACTCAACACCCCCTATTCAGGGCCCAAGGATATATCTGACTAGTAAGAATCTTAAAACCTATGTATTGATATCTCTCTGTAAGTGAGTCAAGTGGGTGTAAAGTGGCATAAACACAGCAGTGAAAAGCAGCTAAACCCCATTATAAAAATCAATTACTTTTAAAAACCTGTGAAACAAAGACAGTGAAAGAGAGAGAAATTCTTACAAAATTCGTTTAGGGGCAGTTATGCTACCTGGATTGACCATATCTAGACCCACAGCTGATTGAGACATAAGGGTGGACACTCTTGGGGCTGAGAGGTTTGGTGAGGTTGGGTGAGCAAACGCAGACCCTTTAAATTAATACTGCGTGGTGCCCATCCCATGGGTTCCAAATCTCCAGGTTCAAGGGCATCTTCCTACATCGAAAACATGCATGAGAAACCCAGAAGATGGTACACCGTGTGATCGCGAAAGGTTTCTAAACGCACCTCATTTCTCATCTCCTTGTGCTCGGGTTCGCCATTCCAGCTGCTTTACTAGCAACCTCCCTCCTTGGAGAATCATCACCTTTAACCTCCTGTTCCGTACAGGTTGCAATTTGTCCTGAGGATGAACGAGAAGAGGGGAAAACAATGAGAGACTAGCTCTAGGTGTTGGGACAGGCACAGGTCACTCTATTTTCCCATCAGGAAGAAGAATTAAGCACAGGCTCAGCCTGCCGCCCGCGACCAGAATAGGGCCTGAAGCAATCCTGCGCTTTTGCGGCCAGCTCCCAAGAAAGCGAGTTGAAAAATGGAGCTCAGGGGCACTGCAATTCACAAACCTGCAAACTTATAAATGATCACTCTCGTCCACAAATATATTGAGGGAAGGCAACGAAGAGGATTTGAAAGCAAGGCAGAATTGCAGGAAACAGATTTCAGGAGGGAGATTCGAATCGCCTTTAAAGCACAGGATAAGCGGCAAAACCTCGACAATGATGCCCTTGGCCAAAAAGGGCGTATGCGTTTTTTCCTGAATATATTCAGGAAAAAACGCATACGCCGTTTTTGGCCAAGCAAGCAACCTGGAAAGGCAAATCAGCGCTACAAAGAAGTCTCGCTTCCCATCGGTCAAAAGGGCCATGCTGAATAAAGTGTCAAAACCAGAAATGCAGGGCAGGCCATGGAGAAACGGGAGGCTTGCTACGCTGATGGGCGGGATGTAAATTGCCAACAGCCACTCTGGAGAAGTGTACGGTGTGTCGTGAAACATCTAAAAAACTCAGCTTAGAGAGCATAGGGCACTTCCACACAAGGGCGTATAAATTGGGAAAACTAAAAATCAGCAAGACACAGGCACCCCAACGTTTAGGGCTGCTCTGTTGACAAGAACCTCCACTTCGTTACACCTTAAATATCTCAGGATAGAGAAAAATGGATAAATAAGTTGTGGTCCTTATGTACAATGGAATATCACTCAGCCATGAAATCAACGTCATAAGGCTAGTAGCAGCATGATGAGTGGATTTAGGTACGACGATTCTAAGTGAAATAAGTCACACAGAAAAAGACACTTATCATAAGATATCACTTATAGAGGGAATGTAAAAACCGCTACCCATGAACTGAATTACAAAACAGAACAGAGTCACACGTTTAGAAAACACACTATGGCTGCTTAACGGGAAAGGTGAGGTGGGGTGATGCATAAAACAAGGGTTTCAAATTAGCTCAGATACCGTTCCATAAACCCAATATGTTATAGACAAGACCTACTCCTTGCTCAGTGAATCGGACTCAACACCCCCTATTCACAGCCCAAGAATATATCTGACTACTAAGAATCTTAAAACCTATGTATTGATATCTCTTTGTAAGTGAGACAAGTGGGTGTAAACTGGCATAAACACAGCAGTGAAAAGCAGCTAAACCCCATTATAAAAATCAATTACTTTTAAAAACCTGTGAAAAAAAGACAGTGAAAGAGAGAAAAATTCTTACAAAATTCGTTTAGGGGCAGTTATGCTACCTGGGTTGACCATATCTAGACCCACAGCTGATTGAGACATAAGGGTGGACACTCTTGGGGCTGAGAGGTTTGGTGAGGTTGGGTGAGGAAACAAAGACCCTTTAAAGTAATACTGCGTGGTACCCATCCCATGGGTCCCAAATCTCCAGGTTCAAGGGCATCTTCCTACATCGAAAACATGCATGAGAAACTCAGAAGATGGTACACCGTGTGATCGCGAAAGGTTTCTAAACGCACCTCATTTCTCATCTCCTTGTGCTCGGGTTCGCCATTCCAGCTGCTTTACTAGCAACCTCCCTCCTTGGAGAATCAGCACCTTTAACCTCCTGTTCCGTACAGGTTGCAATTTGTCCTGAGGATGAACGAGAAGAGGGGAAAACAATGAGAGACTAGCTCTAGGTGTTGGGACAGGCACAGGTCACTCTATTTTCCCATCAGGAAGAAGAATTAAGCACAGGCTCAGCCTGCCGCACGGGACCAGAATAGGGCCTGAAGCAATCCTGCGCTTTTGCGGCCAGCTCCCAAGAAAGCGAGTTGAAAAATGGAGCTCAGGGGCACTGCAATTCACAAACCTGCAGACTTATAAATGACCACTCTCGTCCACAAATATATTGAGGGAAGGCAACGAAGAGGATTTGAAAGCAAGGCAGAATTGCAGGAAACAGATTTCAGGAGGGAGATTCGAATCGCCTTTAAAGCACAGGAAAAGCGGCAAAACCTCGACAATGATGCCCTTGGCCAAAAAGGGCGTATGCGTTTTTTCCTGAATATATTCAGGAAAAAACGCATACGCCCTTTTTGGCCAAGCAAGCAACCTGGAAAGGCAAATCAGCGCTACAAAGAAGTCTCGCTTCCCATCGGTCAAAAGGGCCATGCTGAATAAAGTGTCAAAACCAGAAATGCAGGGCAGGCCATGGAGAAACGGGAGGCTTGCTACGCTGATGGGCGGGATGTAAATTGCCAACAGCCACTCTGGAGAAGTGTACGGTGTGTCGTGAAACATCTAAAAAACTCAGCTTAGAGAGCATAGGGCACTTCCACTCATGGGCGTATAAAGTGGGAAAATTAAAAACCAGCAAGACACAGGCACCCCAAAGTTTAGGGCTGCTCTGTTGACAAGAACCTCCAACTTCGTTACACCTTAAATATCCCAGGAAAGAGAAAAATGGATAAAGATGTTGTGGTCTTTATGTACAATGGAATATCACTCAGCCATGAAATCAACGTCATAAGGCTAGTAGCAGCATGATGAGTGGATTTAGGTACGACGATTCTAAGTGAAATAAGTCACACAGAAAAAGACACTTATCATAAGATATCACTTATAGAGGGAATGTAAAAACCGCTACCCTTGAACTGAATTACAAAACAGAACAGAGTCACACGTTTAGAAAACACACTATGGCTGCTTAACGGGAAAGGTGAGGTGGGGTGATGCATAAAACAAGGGTTTCAAATTAGCTCAGATACCGTTCCATAAACCCAATATGTAATAGACAAGACCTACTCCTTGCTCAGTGAATTGGACTCAACACCCCCTATTCACGGCCCAAGAATATATCTGACTAGTAAGAATCTTAAAACCTATGTATTGATATCTCTTTGTAAGTGAGTCAAGTGGGTGTAAAGTGGAATAAACACAGCAGTGAAAAGCAGCTAAACCCCATTATAAAAATCAATTACTTTTAAAAACCTGTGAAACAAAGACAGTGAAAGAGAGAGAAATTCTTACAAAATTCGTTTAGGGGCAGTTATGCTACCTGGATTGACCATATCTAGACCCACAGCTGATTGAGACATAAGGGTGGACACTCTTGGGGCTGAGAGGTTTGGTGAGGTTGGGTGAGCAAACGCAGACCCTTTAAAGTAATACTGCGTGGTACCCATCCCATGGGTCCCAAATCTCCAGGTTCAAGGGCATCTTCCTACATCGAAAACATGCATGAGAAACCCAGAAGATGGTACACCGTGTGATCGGGAAAGGTTTCTAAAACGCACCTCATTTCTCATGTCCTTGTGCTCGGGTTCGCCATTCCAGCCGCATTACTAGCAATCTCCCTCCTTGGAGAATCAGCACCTTTAACCTCCTGTTCCGTACAGGTTGCAATTTGTCCTGAGGATGAACGGGAAGAAGGGGGAAACAATGAGAGACTAGCTCTAGGTGTTGGGACAGGCACAGGTCACTCTATTTTCCCATCAGGAAGAAGAATTAAGCACAGGCTCAGCCTGCCGCCCGGGACCAGAATAGGGCCTGAAGCAATCCTGCGCTTTTGCGGCCAGCTCCCAAGAAAGCGAGTTGAAAAATGGAGCTCAGGGGCACTGCAATTCACAAACCTGCAGACTTATAAATGATCACTCTCGTCCACAAATATATTGAGGGAAGGCAACGAAGAGGATTTGAAAGCAAGGCAGAATTGCAGGAAACAGATTTCAGGAGGGAGATTCGAATCGCCTTTAAAGCACAGGAAAAGCGGCAAAACCTCGTCAATGATGCCCTTGGCCAAAAAGGGCGTATGCGTTTTTTCCTGAATATATTCAGGAAAAAACGCATACGCCCTTTTTGGCCAAGCAAGCAACCTGGAAAGGCAAATCAGCGCTACAAAGAAGTCTCGCTTCCCACCGGTCAAAAGGGCCATGCTGAATAAAGTGTCAAAACCAGAAATGCAGGACAGGCCATGGAGAAACGGGAGCCTTGCTACGCTGATGGGTGGGATGTAAATTGCCAACAGCCACCCTGGAGAAGTGTACGGTGTGTCCTGAAACATCTAAAAAACTCAGCTTAGAGAGCATAGGGCACTTCCACTCATGGGCGTATAAAGTGGGAAAATTAAAAACCAGCAAGACACAGGCACCCCAATGTTTAGGGCTGCTCTGTTGACAAGAACCTCCAACTTCGTTACACCTTAAAAATCCCAGGAAAGAGAAAAATGGATAAAGATGTTGTGGTCCTTATGTACAATGGAATATCACTCAGCCATGAAATCAACGTCATAAGGCTAGTAGCAGCATGATGAGTGGATTTAGGTACGACGATTCTAAGTGAAATAAGTCACACAGAAAAAGACACTTATCATAAGATATCACTTATAGAGGGAATGTAAAAACCGCTACCCTTGAACTGAATTACAAAACAGAACAGAGTCACACGTTTAGAAAACACACTATGGCTGCTTAACGGGAAAGGTGAGGTGGGGTGATGCATAAAACAAGGGTTTCAAATTAGCTCAGATACCGTTCCATAAACCCAATATGTAATAGACAAGACCTACTCCTTGCTCAGTGAATTGGACTCAACACCCCCTATTCACGGCCCAAGAATATATCTGACTAGTAAGAATCTTAAAACCTATGTATTGATATCTCTTTGTAAGTGAGTCAAGTGGGTGTAAAGTGGCATAAACACAGCAGTGAAAAGCAGCTAAACCCCATTATAAAAATCAATTACTTTTAAAAACCTGTGAAAAAAAGACAGTGAAAGAGAGAGAAATTCTTACAAAATTCGTTTAGGGGCAGTTATGCTACCTGGATTGACCATATCTAGACCCACAGCTGATTGAGACATAAGGGTGGACACTCTTGGGGCTGAGAGGTTTGGTGAGGTTGGGTGAGCAAACGCAGACCCTTTAAAGTAATACTGCGTGGTACCCATCCCATGGGTCCCAAATCTCCAGGTTCAAGGGCATCTTCCTACATCGAAAACATGCATGAGAAACCCAGAAGATGGTACACCGTGTGATCGGGAAAGGTTTCTAAAACGCACCTCATTTCTCATGTCTTTGTGCTCGGGTTCGCCATTCCAGCCGCATTACTAGCAATCTCCCTCCTTGGAGAATCAGCACCTTTAACCTCCTGTTCCGTACAGGTTGCAATTTGTCCTGAGGATGAACGGGAAGAAGGGGGAACCAATGAGAGACTAGCTCTAGGTGTTGGGACAGGCACAGGTCACTCTATTTTCCCATCAGGAAGAAGAATTAAGCACAGGCTCAGCCTGCCGCCCGGGACCAGAATAGGGCCTGAAGCAATCCTGCGCTTTTGCGGCCAGCTCCCAAGAAAGCGAGTTGAAAAATGGAGCTCAGGGGCACTGCAATTCACAAACCTGCAGACTTATAAATGATCACTCTCGTCCACAAATATATTGAGGGAAGGCAACGAAGAGGATTTGAAAGCAAGGCAGAATTGCAGGAAACAGATTTCAGGAGGGAGATTCGAATCGCCTTTAAAGCACAGGAAAAGCGGCAAAACCTCGTCAATGATGCCCTTGGCCAAAAAGGGCGTATGCGTTTTTTCCTGAATATATTCAGGAAAAAACGCATACGCCCTTTTTGGCCAACCAAGCAACCTGGAAAGGCAAATCAGCGCTACAAAGAAGTCTCGCTTCCCATCGGTCAAAAGGGCCATGCTGAATAAAGTGTCAAAACCAGAAATGCAGGACAGGCCATGGAGAAACGGGAGCCTTGCTACGCTGATGGGTGGGATGTAAATTGCCAACAGCCACCCTGGAGAAGTGTACGGTGTGTCCTGAAACATCTAAAAAACTCAGCTTAGAGAGCATAGGGCACTTCCACTCATGGGCCTATAAAGTGGGAAAATTAAAAACCAGCAAGACACAGGCACCCCAATGTTTAGGGCTGCTCTGTTGACAAGAACCTCCAACTTCGTTACACCTTAAAAATCCCAGGAAAGAGAAAAATGGATAAAGATGCTGTGGTCCTTATGTACAATGGAATATCACTCAGCCATGAAATCAACGTCATAAGGCTAGTAGCAGCATGATGAGTGGATTTAGGTACGACGATTCTAAGTGAAATAAGTCACACAGAAAAAGACACTTATCATAAGATATCACTTATAGAGGGAATGTAAAAACCGCTACCCTTGAACTGAATTACAAAACAGAACAGAGTCACACGTTTAGAAAACACACTATGGCTGCTTAACGGGAAAGGTGAGGTGGGGTGATGCATAAAACAAGGGTTTCAAATTAGCTCAGATACCGTTCCATAAACCCAATATGTACTAGACAACACCTACTCCTTGCTCAGTGAATTGGACTCAAAACCCCCTATTCACGGCCCAAGAATATATCTGACTAGTAAGAATCTTAAAACCTATGTATTGATATCTCTTTGTAAGTGAGTCAAGTGGGTGTAAAGTGGCATAAACACAGCAGTGAAAAGCAGCTAAACCCCATTATAAAAATCAATTACTTTTAAAAACCTGTGAAAAAAAGACAGTGAAAGAGAGAGAAATTCTTACAAAATTCGTTTAGGGGCAGTTATGCTACCTGGATTGACCATATCTAGACCCACAGCTGATTGAGACATAAGGGTGGACACTCTTGGGGCTGAGAGGTTTGGTGAGGTTGGGTGAGCAAACGCAGACCCTTTAAAGTAATACTGCGTGGTACCCATCCCATGGGTCCCAAATCTCCAGGTTCAAGGGCATCTTCCTACATCGAAAACATGCATGAGAAACCCAGAAGATGGTACACCGTGTGATCGGGAAAGGTTTCTAAAACGCACCTCATTTCTCATGTCCTTGTGCTCGGGTTCGCCATTCCAGCCGCATTACTAGCAATCTCCCTCCTTGGAGAATCAGCACCTTTAACCTCCTGTTCCGTACAGGTTGCAATTTGTCCTGAGGATGAACGGGAAGAAGGGGGAACCAATGAGAGACTAGCTCTAGGTGTTGGGACAGGCACAGGTCACTCTATTTTCCCATCAGGAAGAAGAATTAAGCACAGGCTCAGCCTGCCGCCCGGGACCAGAATAGGGCCTGAAGCAATCCTGCGCTTTTGCGGCCAGCTCCCAAGAAAGCGAGTTGAAAAATGGAGCTCAGGGGCACTGCAATTCACAAACCTGCAGACTTATAAATGATCACTCTCGTCCACAAATATATTGAGGGAAGGCAACGAAGAGGATTTGAAAGCAAGGCAGAATTGCAGGAAACAGATTTCAGGAGGGAGATTCGAATCGCCTTTAAAGCACAGGAAAAACGGCAAAACATCGACAATGATGCCCTTGGCCAAAAAGGGCGTATGCGTTTTTTCCTGAATATATTCAGGAAAAAACGCATACGCCCTTTTTGGCCAACCAAGCAACCTGGAAAGGCAAATCAGCGCTACAAAGAAGTCTCGCTTCCCATCGGTCAAAAGGGCCATGCTGAATAAAGTGTCAAAACCAGAAATGCAGGGCAGGCCATGGAGAAACGGGAGCCTTGCTACGCTGATGGGCGGGATGTAAATTGCCAACAGCCACTCTGGAGAAGTGTACGGTGTGTCCTGAAACATCTAAATAACTCAGCTTAGAGAGCATAGGGCACTTCCACTTATGGGCGTATAAATTGGGAAAACTAAAAATCAGCAAGACACAGGCACCCCAACGTTTAGGGCTGCTCTGTTGACAAGAACCTCCAACTTCGTTACACCTTAAAAATCCCAGGAAAGAGAAAAATGGATAAAGATGTTGTGGTCCTTATGTACAATGGAATATCACTCAGCCATGAAATCAACGTCATAAGGCTAGTAGCAGCATGATGAGTGGATTTAGGTACGACGATTCTAAGTGAAATAAGTCACACAGAAAAAGACACTTATCATAAGATATCACTTATAGAGGGAATGTAAAAACCGCTACCCTTGAACTGAATTACAAAACAGAACAGAGTCACACGTTTAGAAAACACACTATGGCTGCTTAACGGGAAAGGTGAGGTGGGGTGATGCATAAAACAAGGGTTTCAAATTAGCTCAGATACCGTTCCATAAACCCAATATGTAATAGACAAGACCTACTCCTTGCTCAGTGAATTGGACTCAACACCCCCTATTCACGGCCCAAGAATATATCTGACTAGTAAGAATCTTAAAACCTATGTATTGATATCTCTTTGTAAGTGAGTCAAGTGGGTGTAAAGTGGCATAAACACAGCAGTGAAAAGCAGCTAAACCCCATTATAAAAATCAATTACTTTTAAAAACCTGTGAAAAAAAGACAGTGAAAGAGAGAGAAATTCTTACAAAATTCGTTTAGGGGCAGTTATGCTACCTGGATTGACCATATCTAGACCCACAGCTGATTGAGACATAAGGGTGGACACTCTTGGGGCTGAGAGGTTTGGTGAGGTTGGGTGAGCAAACGCAGACCCTTTAAAGTAATACTGCGTGGTACCCATCCCATGGGTCCCAAATCTCCAGGTTCAAGGGCATCTTCCTACATCGAAAACATGCATGAGAAACCCAGAAGATGGTACACCGTGTGATCGGGAAAGGTTTCTAAAACGCACCTCATTTCTCATGTCTTTGTGCTCGGGTTCGCCATTCCAGCCGCATTACTAGCAATCTCCCTCCTTGGAGAATCAGCACCTTTAACCTCCTGTTCCGTACAGGTTGCAATTTGTCCTGAGGATGAACGGGAAGAAGGGGGAACCAATGAGAGACTAGCTCTAGGTGTTGGGACAGGCACAGGTCACTCTATTTTCCCATCAGGAAGAAGAATTAAGCACAGGCTCAGCCTGCCGCCCGGGACCAGAATAGGGCCTGAAGCAATCCTGCGCTTTTGCGGCCAGCTCCCAAGAAAGCGAGTTGAAAAATGGAGCTCAGGGGCACTGCAATTCACAAACCTGCAGACTTATAAATGATCACTCTCGTCCACAAATATATTGAGGGAAGGCAACGAAGAGGATTTGAAAGCAAGGCAGAATTGCAGGAAACAGATTTCAGGAGGGAGATTCGAATCGCCTTTAAAGCACAGGAAAAGCGGCAAAACCTCGTCAATGATGCCCTTGGCCAAAAAGGGCGTATGCGTTTTTTCCTGAATATATTCAGGAAAAAACGCATACGCCCTTTTTGGCCAACCAAGCAACCTGGAAAGGCAAATCAGCGCTACAAAGAAGTCTCGCTTCCCATCGGTCAAAAGGGCCATGCTGAATAAAGTGTCAAAACCAGAAATGCAGGACAGGCCATGGAGAAACGGGAGCCTTGCTACGCTGATGGGTGGGATGTAAATTGCCAACAGCCACCCTGGAGAAGTGTACGGTGTGTCCTGAAACATCTAAAAAACTCAGCTTAGAGAGCATAGGGCACTTCCACTCATGGGCCTATAAAGTGGGAAAATTAAAAACCAGCAAGACACAGGCACCCCAATGTTTAGGGCTGCTCTGTTGACAAGAACCTCCAACTTCGTTACACCTTAAAAATCCCAGGAAAGAGAAAAATGGATAAAGATGCTGTGGTCCTTATGTACAATGGAATATCACTCAGCCATGAAATCAACGTCATAAGGCTAGTAGCAGCATGATGAGTGGATTTAGGTACGACGATTCTAAGTGAAATAAGTCACACAGAAAAAGACACTTATCATAAGATATCACTTATAGAGGGAATGTAAAAACCGCTACCCTTGAACTGAATTACAAAACAGAACAGAGTCACACGTTTAGAAAACACACTATGGCTGCTTAACGGGAAAGGTGAGGTGGGGTGATGCATAAAACAAGGGTTTCAAATTAGCTCAGATACCGTTCCATAAACCCAATATGTACTAGACAACACCTACTCCTTGCTCAGTGAATTGGACTCAAAACCCCCTATTCACGGCCCAAGAATATATCTGACTAGTAAGAATCTTAAAACCTATGTATTGATATCTCTTTGTAAGTGAGTCAAGTGGGTGTAAAGTGGCATAAACACAGCAGTGAAAAGCAGCTAAACCCCATTATAAAAATCAATTACTTTTAAAAACCTGTGAAAAAAAGACAGTGAAAGAGAGAGAAATTCTTACAAAATTCGTTTAGGGGCAGTTATGCTACCTGGATTGACCATATCTAGACCCACAGCTGATTGAGACATAAGGGTGGACACTCTTGGGGCTGAGAGGTTTGGTGAGGTTGGGTGAGCAAACGCAGACCCTTTAAAGTAATACTGCGTGGTACCCATCCCATGGGTCCCAAATCTCCAGGTTCAAGGGCATCTTCCTACATCGAAAACATGCATGAGAAACCCAGAAGATGGTACACCGTGTGATCGGGAAAGGTTTCTAAAACGCACCTCATTTCTCATGTCCTTGTGCTCGGGTTCGCCATTCCAGCCGCATTACTAGCAATCTCCCTCCTTGGAGAATCAGCACCTTTAACCTCCTGTTCCGTACAGGTTGCAATTTGTCCTGAGGATGAACGGGAAGAAGGGGGAACCAATGAGAGACTAGCTCTAGGTGTTGGGACAGGCACAGGTCACTCTATTTTCCCATCAGGAAGAAGAATTAAGCACAGGCTCAGCCTGCCGCCCGGGACCAGAATAGGGCCTGAAGCAATCCTGCGCTTTTGCGGCCAGCTCCCAAGAAAGCGAGTTGAAAAATGGAGCTCAGGGGCACTGCAATTCACAAACCTGCAGACTTATAAATGATCACTCTCGTCCACAAATATATTGAGGGAAGGCAACGAAGAGGATTTGAAAGCAAGGCAGAATTGCAGGAAACAGATTTCAGGAGGGAGATTCGAATCGCCTTTAAAGCACAGGAAAAACGGCAAAACATCGACAATGATGCCCTTGGCCAAAAAGGGCGTATGCGTTTTTTCCTGAATATATTCAGGAAAAAACGCATACGCCCTTTTTGGCCAACCAAGCAACCTGGAAAGGCAAATCAGCGCTACAAAGAAGTCTCGCTTCCCATCGGTCAAAAGGGCCATGCTGAATAAAGTGTCAAAACCAGAAATGCAGGGCAGGCCATGGAGAAACGGGAGCCTTGCTACGCTGATGGGCGGGATGTAAATTGCCAACAGCCACTCTGGAGAAGTGTACGGTGTGTCCTGAAACATCTAAATAACTCAGCTTAGAGAGCATAGGGCACTTCCACTTATGGGCGTATAAATTGGGAAAACTAAAAATCAGCAAGACACAGGCACCCCAACGTTTAGGGCTGCTCTGTTGACAAGAACCTCCAACTTCGTTACACCTTAAAAATCCCAGGAAAGAGAAAAATGGATAAAGATGTTGTGGTCCTTATGTACAATGGAATATCACTCAGCCATGAAATCAACGTCATAAGGCTAGTAGCAGCATGATGAGTGGATTTAGGTACGACGATTCTAAGTGAAATAAGTCACACAGAAAAAGACACTTATCATAAGATATCACTTATAGAGGGAATGTAAAAACCGCTACCCTTGAACTGAATTACAAAACAGAACAGAGTCACACGTTTAGAAAACACACTATGGCTGCTTAACGGGAAAGGTGAGGTGGGGTGATGCATAAAACAAGGGTTTCAAATTAGCTCAGATACCGTTCCATAAACCCAATATGTAATAGACAAGACCTACTCCTTGCTCAGTGAATTGGACTCAACACCCCCTATTCAGGGCCCAAGGATATATCTGACTAGTAAGAATCTTAAAACCTATGTATTGATATCTCTCTGTAAGTGAGTCAAGTGGGTGTAAAGTGGCATAAACACAGCAGTGAAAAGCAGCTAAACCCCATTATAAAAATCAATTACTTTTAAAAACCTGTGAAACAAAGACAGTGAAAGAGAGAGAAATTCTTACAAAATTCGTTTAGGGGCAGTTATGCTACCTGGATTGACCATATCTAGACCCACAGCTGATTGAGACATAAGGGTGGACACTCTTGGGGCTGAGAGGTTTGGTGAGGTTGGGTGAGCAAACGCAGACCCTTTAAATTAATACTGCGTGGTGCCCATCCCATGGGTCCCAAATCTCCAGGTTCAAGGGCATCTTCCTACATCGAAAACATGCATGAGAAACCCAGAAGATGGTACACCGTGTGATCGGGAAAGGTTTCTAAAACGCACCTCATTTCTCATGTCCTTGTGCTCGGGTTCGCCATTCCAGCCGCATTACTAGCAATCTCCCTCCTTGGAGAATCAGCACCTTTAACCTCCTGTTCCGTACAGGTTGCAATTTGTCCTGAGGATGAACGGGAAGAAGGGGGAAACAATGAGAGACTAGCTCTAGGTGTTGGGACAGGCACAGGTCACTCTATTTTCCCATCAGGAAGAAGAATTAAGCACAGGCTCAGCCTGCCGCCCGGGAACAGAATAGGGCCTGAAGCAATCCTGCGCTTTTGCGGCCAGCTCCCAAGAAAGCGAGTTGAAAAATGGAGCTCAGGGGCACTGCAATTCACAAACCTGCAGACTTATAAATGACCACTCTCGTCCACAAATATATTGAGGGAAGGCAACGAAGAGGATTTGAAAACAAGGCAGAATTGCAGGAAACAGATTTCAGGAGGGAGATTCGAATCGCCTTTAAAGCACAGGAAAAACGGCAAAACCTCGACAATGATGCCCTTGGCCAAAAAGGGCGTATGCGTTTTTTCCTGAATATATTCAGGAAAAAACGCATACGCCCTTTTTGGCCAAGCAAGCAACCTGGAAAGGCAAATCAGCGCTACAAAGAAGTCTCGCTTCCCACCGGTCAAAAGGGCCATGCTGAATAAAGTGTCAAAACCAGAAATGCAGGACAGGCCATGGAGAAACGGGAGCCTTGCTAGGCTGATGGGTGGGATGTAAATTGCCAACAGCCACCCTGGAGAAGTGTACGGTGTGTCCTGAAACATCTAAAAAACTCAGCTTAGAGAGCATAGGGCACTTCCACTCATGGGCGTATAAAGTGGGAAAATTAAAAACCAGCAAGACACAGGCACCCCAACGTTTAGGGCTGCTCTGTTGACAAGAACCTCCACTTCTTTACACCTTAAATATCTCAGGATAGAGAAAAATGGATAAATAAGTTGTGGTCTTTATGTACAATGGAATATCACTCAGCCATGAAATCAACGTCATAAGGCTAGTAGCGGCATGATGAGTGGATTTAGGTACGACGATTCTAAGTGAAATAAGTCACACAGAAAAAGACACTTATCATAAGATATCACTTATAGAGGGAATGTAAAAACCGCTACCCTTGAACTGAATTACAAAACAGAACAGAGTCACACGTTTAGAAAACACACTATGGCTGCTTAACGGGAAAGGTGAGGTGGGGTGATGCATAAAACAAGGGTTTCAAATTAGCTCAGATACCGTTCCATAAACCCAATATGTAATAGACAAGACCTACTCCTTGCTCAGTGAATTGGACTCAACACCCCCTATTCACGGCCCAAGAATATATCTGACTAGTAAGAATCTTAAAACCTATGTATTGATATCTCTTTGTAAGTGAGTCAAGTGGGTGTAAAGTGGAATAAACACAGCAGTGAAAAGCAGCTAAACCCCATTATAAAAATCAATTACTTTTAAAAACCTGTGAAACAAAGACAGTGAAAGAGAGAGAAATTCTTAAAAAATTCGTTTAGGGGCAGTTATGCTACCTGGATTGACCATATCTAGACCCACAGCTGATTGAGACATAAGGGTGGACACTCTTGGGGCTGAGAGGTTTGGTGAGGTTGGGTGAGCAAACGCAGACCCTTTAAAGTAATACTGCGTGGTACCCATCCCATGGGTCCCAAATCTCCAGGTTCAAGGGCATCTTCCTACATCGAAAACATGCATGAGAAACCCAGAAGATGGTACACCGTGTGATCGGGAAAGGTTTCTAAAACGCACCTCATTTCTCATGTCCTTGTGCTCGGGTTCGCCATTCCAGCCGCATTACTAGCAATCTCCCTCCTTGGAGAATCAGCACCTTTAACCTCCTGTTCCGTACAGGTTGCAATTTGTCCTGAGGATGAACGGGAAGAAGGGGGAAACAATGAGAGACTAGCTCTAGGTGTTGGGACAGGCACAGGTCACTCTATTTTCCCATCAGGAAGAAGAATTAAGCACAGGCTCAGCCTGCCGCCCGGGACCAGAATAGGGCCTGAAGCAATCCTGCGCTTTTGCGGCCAGCTCCCAAGAAAGCGAGTTGAAAAATGGAGCTCAGGGGCACTGCAATTCACAAACCTGCAGACTTATAAATGATCACTCTCGTCCACAAATATATTGAGGGAAGGCAACGAAGAGGATTTGAAAGCAAGGCAGAATTGCAGGAAACAGATTTCAGGAGGGAGATTCGAATCGCCTTTAAAGCACAGGAAAAGCGGCAAAACCTCGTCAATGATGCCCTTGGCCAAAAAGGGCGTATGCGTTTTTTCCTGAATATATTCAGGAAAAAACGCATACGCCCTTTTTGGCCAAGCAAGCAACCTGGAAAGGCAAATCAGCGCTACAAAGAAGTCTCGCTTCCCATCCGTAAAAAGGGCCATGCTGAATAAAGTGTCAAAACCAGAAATGCAGGACAGGCCATGGAGAAACGGGAGCCTTGCTACGCTGATGGGTGGGATGTAAATTGCCAACAGCCACCCTGGAGAAGTGTACGGTGTGTCCTGAAACATCTAAAAAACTCAGCTTAGAGAGCATAGGGCACTTCCACTCATGGGCGTATAAAGTGGGAAAATTAAAAACCAGCAAGACACAGGCACCCCAATGTTTAGGGCTGCTCTGTTGACAAGAACCTCCAACTTCGTTACACCTTAAAAATCCCAGGAAAGAGAAAAATGGATAAAGATGTTGTGGTCCTTATGTACAATGGAATATCACTCAGCCATGAAATCAACGTCATAAGGCTAGTAGCAGCATGATGAGTGGATTTAGGTACGACGATTCTAAGTGAAATAAGTCACACAGAAAAAGACAGTTATCATAAGATATCACTTATAGAGGGAATGTAAAAACCGCTACCCTTGAACTGAATTACAAAACAGAACAGAGTCACACGTTTAGAAAACACACTATGGCTGCTTAACGGGAAAGGTGAGGTGGGGTGATGCATAAAACAAGGGTTTCAAATTAGCTCAGATACCGTTCCATAAACCCAATATGTAATAGACAAGACCTACTCCTTGCTCAGTGAATTGGACTCAACACCCCCTATTCACGGCCCAAGAATATATCTGACTAGTAAGAATCTTAAAACCTATGTATTGATATCTCTTTGTAAGTGAGTCAAGTGGGTGTAAAGTGGCATAAACACAGCAGTGAAAAGCAGCTAAACCCCATTATAAAAATCAATTACTTTTAAAAACCTGTGAAACAAAGACAGTGAAAGAGAGAGAAATTCTTACAAAATTCGTTTAGGGGCAGTTATGCTACCTGGATTGACCATATCTAGACCCACAGCTGATTGAGACATAAGGGTGGACACTCTTGGGGCTGAGAGGTTTGGTGAGGTTGGGTGAGCAAACGCAGACCCTTTAAAGTAATACTGCGTGGTACCCATCCCATGGGTTCCAAATCTCCAGGTTCAAGGGCATCTTCCTACATCGAAAACATGCATGAGAAACCCAGAAGATGGTACACCGTGTGATCGCGAAAGGTTTCTAAACGCACCTCATTTCTCATCTCCTTGTGCTCGGGTTCGCCATTCCAGCTGCTTTACTAGCAACCTCCCTCCTTGGAGAATCATCACCTTTAACCTCCTGTTCCGTACAGGTTGCAATTTGTCCTGAGGATGAACGAGAAGAGGGGAAAACAATGAGAGACTAGCTCTAGGTGTTGGGACAGGCACAGTTCACTCTATTTTCCCATCAGGAAGAAGAATTAAGCACAGGCTCAGCCTGCCGCCCGGGACCAGAATAGGGCCTGAAGCAATCCTGCGCTTTTGCGGCCAGCTCCCAAGAAAGCGAGTTGAAAAATGGAGCTCAGGGGCACTGCAATTCACAAACCTGCAGACTTATAAATGACCACTCTCGTCCACAAATATATTGAGGGAAGGCAACGAAGAGGATTTGAAAACAAGGCAGAATTGCAGGAAACAGATTTCAGGAGGGAGATTCGAATCGCCTTTAAAGCACAGGAAAAACGGCAAAACCTCGACAATGATGCCCTTGGCCAAAAAGGGCGTATGCGTTTTTTCCTGAATATATTCAGGAAAAAACGCATACGCCCTTTTTGGCCAACCAAGCAACCTGGAAAGGCAAATCAGCGCTACAAAGAAGTCTCGCTTCCCATCGGTCAAAAGGGCCATGCTGAATAAAGTGTCAAAACCAGAAATGCAGGGCAGGCCATGGAGAAACGGGAGCCTTGCTACGCTGATGGGCGGGATGTAAATTGCCAACAGCCACTCTGGAGAAGTGTACGGTGTGTCCTGAAACATCTAAATAACTCAGCTTAGAGAGCATAGGGCACTTCCACTTATGGGCGTATAAATTGGGAAAACTAAAAATCAGCAAGACACAGGCACCCCAACGTTTAGGGCTGCTCTGTTGACAAGAACCTCCAACTTCGTTACACCTTAAAAATCCCAGGAAAGAGAAAAATGGATAAAGATGTTGTGGTCCTTATGTACAATGGAATATCACTCAGCCATGAAATCAACGTCATAAGGCTAGTAGCAGCATGATGAGTGGATTTAGGTATGACGATTCTAAGTGAAATAAGTCACACAGAAAAAGACACTTATCATAAGATATCACTTATAGAGGGAATGTAAAAACCGCTACCCTTGAACTGAATTACAAAACAGAACAGAGTCACACGTTTAGAAAACACACTATGGCTGCTTAACGGGAAAGGTGAGGTGGGGTGATGCATAAAACAAGGGTTTCAAATTAGCTCAGATACCGTTCCATAAACCCAATATGTAATAGACAAGACCTACTCCTTGCTCAGTGAATTGGACTCAACACCCCCTATTCAGGGCCCAAGGATATATCTGACTAGTAAGAATCTTAAAACCTATGTATTGATATCTCTCTGTAAGTGAGTCAAGTGGGTGTAAAGTGGCATAAACACAGCAGTGAAAAGCAGCTAAACCCCATTATAAAAATCAATTACTTTTAAAAACCTGTGAAACAAAGACAGTGAAAGAGAGAGAAATTCTTACAAAATTCGTTTAGGGGCAGTTATGCTACCTGGATTGACCATATCTAGACCCACAGCTGATTGAGACATAAGGGTGGACACTCTTGGGGCTGAGAGGTTTGGTGAGGTTGGGTGAGCAAACGCAGACCCTTTAAATTAATACTGCGTGGTGCCCATCCCATGGGTTCCAAATCTCCAGGTTCAAGGGCATCTTCCTACATCGAAAACATGCATGAGAAACCCAGAAGATGGTACACCGTGTGATCGCGAAAGGTTTCTAAACGCACCTCATTTCTCATCTCCTTGTGCTCGGGTTCGCCATTCCAGCTGCTTTACTAGCAACCTCCCTCCTTGGAGAATCATCACCTTTAACCTCCTGTTCCGTACAGGTTGCAATTTGTCCTGAGGATGAACGAGAAGAGGGGAAAACAATGAGAGACTAGCTCTAGGTGTTGGGACAGGCACAGTTCACTCTATTTTCCCATCAGGAAGAAGAATTAAGCACAGGCTCAGCCTGCCGCCCGGGACCAGAATAGGGCCTGAAGCAATCCTGCGCTTTTGCGGCCAGCTCCCAAGAAAGCGAGTTGAAAAATGGAGCTCAGGGGCACTGCAATTCACAAACCTGCAGACTTATAAATGACCACTCTCGTCCACAAATATATTGAGGGAAGGCAACGAAGAGGATTTGAAAACAAGGCAGAATTGCAGGAAACAGATTTCAGGAGGGAGATTCGAATCGCCTTTAAAGCACAGGAAAAACGGCAAAACCTCGACAATGATGCCCTTGGCCAAAAAGGGCGTATGCGTTTTTTCCTGAATATATTCAGGAAAAAACGCATACGCCCTTTTTGGCCAAGCAAGCAACCTGGAAAGGCAAATCAGCGCTACAAAGAAGTCTCGCTTCCCATCGGTCAAAAGGGCCATGCTGAATAAAGTGTCAAAACCAGAAATGCAGGGCAGGCCATGGAGAAACGGGAGCCTTGCTACGCTGATGGGCGGGATGTAAATTGCCAACAGCCACTCTGGAGAAGTGTACGGTGTGTCCTGAAACATCTAAAAAACTCAGCTTAGAGAGCATAGGGCACTTCCACTTATGGGCGTATAAATTGGGAAAACTAAAAATCAGCAAGACACAGGCACCCCAACGTTTAGGGCTGCTCTGTTGACAAGAACCTCCACTTCTTTACACCTTAAATATCTCAGGATAGAGAAAAATGGATAAATAAGTTGTGGTCTTTATGTACAATGGAATATCACTCAGCCATGAAATCAACGTCATAAGGCTAGTAGCGGCATGATGAGTGGATTTAGGTACGACGATTCTAAGTGAAATAAGTCACACAGAAAAAGACACTTATCATAAGATATCACTTATAGAGGGAATGTAAAAACCGCTACCCTTGAACTGAATTACAAAACAGAACAGAGTCACACGTTTAGAAAACACACTATGGCTGCTTAACGGGAAAGGTGAGGTGGGGTGATGCATAAAACAAGGGTTTCAAATTAGCTCAGATACCGTTCCATAAACCCAATATGTAATAGACAAGACCTACTCCTTGCTCAGTGAATTGGACTCAACACCCCCTATTCACGGCCCAAGAATATATCTGACTAGTAAGAATCTTAAAACCTATGTATTGATATCTCTTTGTAAGTGAGTCAAGTGGGTGTAAAGTGGAATAAACACAGCAGTGAAAAGCAGCTAAACCCCATTATAAAAATCAATTACTTTTAAAAACCTGTGAAACAAAGACAGTGAAAGAGAGAGAAATTCTTACAAAATTCGTTTAGGGGCAGTTATGCTACCTGGATTGACCATATCTAGACCCACAGCTGATTGAGACATAAGGGTGGACACTCTTGGGGCTGAGAGGTTTGGTGAGGTTGGGTGAGCAAACGCAGACCCTTTAAAGTAATACTGCGTGGTACCCATCCCATGGGTCCCAAATCTCCAGGTTCAAGGGCATCTTCCTACATCGAAAACATGCATGAGAAACCCAGAAGATGGTACACCGTGTGATCGGGAAAGGTTTCTAAAACGCACCTCATTTCTCATGTCCTTGTGCTCGGGTTCGCCATTCCAGCCGCATTACTAGCAATCTCCCTCCTTGGAGAATCAGCACCTTTAACCTCCTGTTCCGTACAGGTTGCAATTTGTCCTGAGGATGAACGGGAAGAAGGGGGAACCAATGAGAGACTAGCTCTAGGTGTTGGGACAGGCACAGGTCACTCTATTTTCCCATCAGGAAGAAGAATTAAGCACAGGCTCAGCCTGCCGCCCGGGACCAGAATAGGGCCTGAAGCAATCCTGCGCTTTTGCGGCCAGCTCCCAAGAAAGCGAGTTGAAAAATGGAGCTCAGGGGCACTGCAATTCACAAACCTGCAGACTTATAAATGATCACTCTCGTCCACAAATATATTGAGGGAAGGCAACGAAGAGGATTTGAAAGCAAGGCAGAATTGCAGGAAACAGATTTCAGGAGGGAGATTCGAATCGCCTTTAAAGCACAGGAAAAGCGGCAAAACCTCGTCAATGATGCCCTTGGCCAAAAAGGGCGTATGCGTTTTTTCCTGAATATATTCAGGAAAAAACGCATACGCCCTTTTTGGCCAACCAAGCAACCTGGAAAGGCAAATCAGCGCTACAAAGAAGTCTCGCTTCCCATCGGTCAAAAGGGCCATGCTGAATAAAGTGTCAAAACCAGAAATGCAGGACAGGCCATGGAGAAACGGGAGCCTTGCTACGCTGATGGGTGGGATGTAAATTGCCAACAGCCACCCTGGAGAAGTGTACGGTGTGTCCTGAAACATCTAAAAAACTCAGCTTAGAGAGCATAGGGCACTTCCACTCATGGGCGTATAAAGTGGGAAAATTAAAAACCAGCAAGACACAGGCACCCCAATGTTTAGGGCTGCTCTGTTGACAAGAACCTCCAACTTCGTTACACCTTAAAAATCCCAGGAAAGAGAAAAATGGATAAAGATGTTGTGGTCCTTATGTACAATGGAATATCACTCAGCCATGAAATCAACGTCATAAGGCTAGTAGCAGCATGATGAGTGGATTTAGGTACGACGATTCTAAGTGAAATAAGTCACACAGAAAAAGACACTTATCATAAGATATCACTTATAGAGGGAATGTAAAAACCGCTACCCTTGAACTGAATTACAAAACAGAACAGAGTCACACGTTTAGAAAACACACTATGGCTGCTTAACGGGAAAGGTGAGGTGGGGTGATGCATAAAACAAGGGTTTCAAATTAGCTCAGATACCGTTCCATAAACCCAATATGTAATAGACAAGACCTACTCCTTGCTCAGTGAATTGGACTCAACACCCCCTATTCACGGCCCAAGAATATATCTGACTAGTAAGAATCTTAAAACCTATGTATTGATATCTCTTTGTAAGTGAGTCAAGTGGGTGTAAAGTGGCATAAACACAGCAGTGAAAAGCAGCTAAACCCCATTATAAAAATCAATTACTTTTCAAAACCTGTGAAACAAAGACAGTGAAAGAGAGAGAAATTCTTACAAAATTCGTTTAGGGGCAGTTATGCTACCTGGATTGACCATATCTAGATCCACAGCTGATTGAGACATAAGGGTGGACACTCTTGGGGCTGAGAGGTTTGGTGAGGTTGGGTGAGCAAACGCAGACCGTTTAAAGTAATACTGCGTGGTACCCATCCCATGGGTTCCAAATCTCCAGGTTCAAGGGCATCTTCCTACATCGAAAACATGCATGAGAAACCCAGAAGATGGTACACCGTGTGATCGCGAAAGGTTTCTAAACGCACCTCATTTCTCATCTCCTTGTGCTCGGGTTCGCCATTCCAGCTGCTTTGCTAGCAACCTCCCTCCTTGGAGAATCATCACCTTTAACCTCCTGTTCCGTACAGGTTGCAATTTGTCCTGAGGATGAACGAGAAGAGGGGAAAACAATGAGAGACTAGCTCTAGGTGTTGGGACAGGCACAGTTCACTCTATTTTCCCATCAGGAAGAAGAATTAAGCACAGGCTCAGCCTGCCGCCCGGGACCAGAATAGGGCCTGAAGCAATCCTGCGCTTTTGCGGCCAGCTCCCAAGAAAGCGAGTTGAAAAATGGAGCTCAGGGGCACTGCAATTCACAAACCTGCAGACTTATAAATGACCACTCTCGTCCACAAATATATTGAGGGAAGGCAACGAAGAGGATTTGAAAACAAGGCAGAATTGCAGGAAACAGATTTCAGGAGGGAGATTCGAATGGCCTTTAAAGCACAGGAAAAACGGCAAAACCTCGACAATGATGCCCTTGGCCAAAAAGGGCGTATGCGTTTTTTCCTGAATATATTCAGGAAAAAACGCATACGCCCTTTTTGGCCAAGCAAGCAACCTGGAAAGGCAAATCAGCGCTACAAAGAAGTCTCGCTTCCCATCGGTCAAAAGGGCCATGCTGAATAAAGTGTCAAAACCAGAAATGCAGGGCTGGCCATGGAGAAACGGGAGCCTTGCTACGCTGATGGGCGGGATGTAAATTGCCAACAGCCACTCTGGAGAAGTGTACGGTGTGTCCTGAAACATCTAAAAAACTCAGCTTAGAGAGCATAGGGCACTTCCACTTATGGGCGTATAAATTGGGAAAACTAAAAATCAGCAAGACACAGGCACCCCAACGTTTAGGGCTGCTCTGTTGACAAGAACCTCCACTTCTTTACACCTTAAATATCTCAGGATAGAGAAAAATGGATAAATAAGTTGTGGTCCTTATGTACAATGGAATATCACTCAGCCATGAAATCAACGTCATAAGGCTAGTAGCAGCATGATGAGTGGATTTAGGTACGACGATTCTAAGTGAAATAAGTCACACAGAAAAAGACACTTATCATAAGATATCACTTATAGAGGGAATGTAAAAACCGCTACCCTTGAACTGAATTACAAAACAGAACAGAGTCACACGTTTAGAAAACACACTATGGCTGCGTAACGGGAAAGGTGAGGTGGGGTGATGCATAAAACAAGGGTTTCAAATTAGCTCAGATACCGTTCCATAAACCCAATATGTAATAGACAAGACCTACTCCTTGCTCAGTGAATTGGACTCAACACCCCCTATTCACGGCCCAAGAATATATCTGACTAGTAAGAATCTTAAAACCTATGTATTGATATCTCTCTGTAAGTGAGTAAAGTGGGTGTAAAGTGGCATAAACACAGCAGTGAAAAGCAGATAAACCCCATTATAAAAATCAATTACTTTTAAAAACCTGTGAAAAAAAGACAGTGAAAGAGAGAGAAATTCTTACAAAATTCGTTTAGGGGCAGTTATGCTACCTGGATTGACCATATCTAGACCCACAGCTGATTGAGACATAAGGGTGGACACTCTTGGAGCTGAGAGGTTTGGTGAGGTTGGGTGAGGAAACAAAGACCCTTTAAAGTAATACTGCGTGGTACCCATCCCATGGGTCCCAAATCTCCAGGTTCAAGGGCATCTTCCTACATCGAAAACATGCATGAGAAACCCAGAAGATGGTACACCGTGTGATCGCGAAAGGTTTCTAAACGCACCTCATTTCTCATCTCCTTGTGCTCGGGTTCGCCATTCCAGCTGCTTTACTAGCAACCTCCCTCCTTGGAGAATCATCACCTTTAACCTTCTGTTCCGTACAGGTTGCAATTTGTCCTGAGGATGAACGAGAAGAGGGGAAAACAATGAGAGACTAGCTCTAGGTGTTGGGACAGGCACAGTTCACTCTATTTTCCCATCAGGAAGAAGAATTAAGCACAGGCTCAGCCTGCCGCACGGGACCAGAATAGGGCCTGAAGCAATCCTGCGCTTTTGCGGCCAGCTCCCAAGAAAGCGAGTTGAAAAATGGAGCTCAGGGGCACTGCAATTCACAAACCTGCAGACTTATAAATGACCACTCTCGTCCACAAATATATTGAGGGAAGGCAACGAAGAGGATTTGAAAGCAAGGCAGAATTGCAGGAAACAGATTTCAGGAGGGAGATTCGAATCGCCTTTAAAGCACAGGAAAAGCGGCAAAACCTCGACAATGATGCCCTTGGCCAAAAAGGGCGTATGCGTTTTTTCCTGAATATATTCAGGAAAAAACGCATACGCCCTTTTTGGCCAAGCAAGCAACCTGGAAAGGCAAATCAGCGCTACAAAGAAGTCTCGCTTCCCATCCGTCAAAAGGGCCATGCTGAATAAAGTGTCAAAACCAGAAATGCAGGACAGGCCATGGAGAAACGGGAGCCTTGCTACGCTGATGGGTGGGATGTAAATTGCCAACAGCCACCCTGGAGAAGTGTACGGTGTGTCCTGAAACATCTAAAAAACTCAGCTTAGAGAGCATAGGGCACTTCCACTCATGGGCGTATAAAGTGGGAAAATTAAAAACCAGCAAGACACAGGCACCCCAATGTTTAGGGCTGCTCTGTTGACAAGAACCTCCAACTTCGTTACACCTTAAAAATCCCAGGAAAGAGAAAAATGGATAAAGATGTTGTGGTCCTTATGTACAATGGAATATCACTCAGCCATGAAATCAACGTCATAAGGCTAGTAGCAGCATGATGAGTGGATTTAGGTACGACGATTCTAAGTGAAATAAGTCACACAGAAAAAGACAGTTATCATAAGATATCACTTATAGAGGGAATGTAAAAACCGCTACCCTTGAACTGAATTACAAAACAGAACAGAGTCACACGTTTAGAAAACACACTATGGCTGCTTAACGGGAAAGGTGAGGTGGGGTGATGCATAAAACAAGGGTTTCAAATTAGCTCAGATACCGTTCCATAAACCCAATATGTAATAGACAAGACCTACTCCTTGCTCAGTGAATTGGACTCAACACCCCCTATTCACGGCCCAAGAATATATCTGACTAGTAAGAATCTTAAAACCTATGTATTGATATCTCTTTGTAAGTGAGTCAAGTGGGTGTAAAGTGGCATAAACACAGCAGTGAAAAGCAGCTAAACCCCATTATAAAAATCAATTACTTTTAAAAACCTGTGAAACAAAGACAGTGAAAGAGAGAGAAATTCTTACAAAATTCGTTTAGGGGCAGTTATGCTACCTGGATTGACCATATCTAGACCCACAGCTGATTGAGACATAAGGGTGGACACTCTTGGGGCTGAGAGGTTTGGTGAGGTTGGGTGAGGAAACGCAGACCCTTTAAAGTAATACTGCGTGGTACCCATCCCATGGGTCCCAAATCTCCAGGTTCAAGGGCATCTTCCTACATCGAAAACATGCATGAGAAACCCAGAAGATGGTACACCGTGTGATCGGGAAAGGTTTCTAAAACGCACCTCATTTCTCATGTCCTTGTGCTCGGGTTCGCCATTCCAGCCGCATTACTAGCAATCTCCCTCCTTGGAGAATCAGCACCTTTAACCTCCTGTTCCGTACAGGTTGCAATTTGTCCTGAGGATGAACGGGAAGAAGGGGGAACCAATGAGAGACTAGCTCTAGGTGTTGGGACAGGCACAGGTCACTCTATTTTCCCATCAGAAAGAAGAATTAAGCACAGGCTCAGCCTGCCGCCCGGGACCAGAATAGGGCCTGAAGCAATCCTGCGCTTTTGCGGCCAGCTCCCAAGAAAGTGAGTTGAAAAATGGAGCTCAGGGGCACTGCAATTCACAAACCTGCAGACTTATAAATGATCACTCTCGTCCACAAATGTATTGAGGGAAGGCAACGAAGAGGATTTGAAAGCAAGGCAGAATTGCAGGAAACAGATTTCAGGAGGGAGATTCGAATCGCCTTTAAAGCACAGGAAAAGCGGCAAAACCTCGTCAATGATGCCCTTGGCCAAAAAGGGCATATACGTTTTTTCCTGAATATATTCAGGAAAAAACGCATACGCCCTTTTTGGCCAACCAAGCAACCTGGAAAGGCAAATCAGCGCTACAAAGAAGTCTCGCTTCCCATCGGTCAAAAGGGCCATGCTGAATAAAGTGTCAAAACCAGAAATGCAGGACAGGCCATGGAGAAACGGGAGCCTTGCTACGCTGATGGGTGGGATGTAAATTGCCAACAGCCACCCTGGAGAAGTGTACGGTGTGTCCTGAAACATCTAAAAAACTCAGCTTAGAGAGCATAGGGCACTTCCACTCATGGGCGTATAAAGTGGGAAAATTAAAAACCAGCAAGACACAGGCACCCCAATGTTTAGGGCTGCTCTGTTGACAAGAACCTCCAACTTCGTTACACCTTAAATATCCCAGGAAAGAGAAAAATGGATAAAGATGTTGTGGTCCTTATGTACAATGGAATATCACTCAGCCATGAAATCAACGTCATAAGGCTAGTAGCAGCATGATGAGTGGATTTAGGTACGACGATTCTAAGTGAAATAAGTCACACAGAAAAAGACACTTATCATAAGATATCACTTATAGAGGGAATGTAAAAACCGCTACCCTTGAACTGAATTACAAAACAGAACAGAGTCACACGTTTATAAAACACACTATGGCTGCTTAACGGGAAAGGTGAGGTGGGGTGATGCATAAAACAAGGGTTTCAAATTAGCTCAGATACCGTTCCATAAACCCAATATGTACTAGACAAGACCTACTCCTTGCTCAGTGAATTGGACTCAAAACCCCCTATTCGCGGCCCAAGAATATATCTGACTAGTAAGAATCTTAAAACCTATGTATTGATATCTCTCTGTAAGTGAGTCATGTGGGTGTAAAGTGACATAAACACAGCAGTGAAAAGCAGCTAAACCCCATTATGAAAATCAATTACTTTTAAAAACCTGTGAAAAAAAGACAGTGAAAGAGAGAGAAATTCTTACAAAATTCTTTTAGGGGCAGTTATGCTACCTGGATTGACCATATCTAGACCCACAGCTGATTGAGACATAAGGGTGGACACTCTTGGGGCTGAGAGGTTTGGTGAGGTTGGGTGAGCAAACGCAGACGCTTTAAATTAATACTGCGTGGTGCCCATCCCATGGGTTCCAAATCTCCAGGTTCAAGGGCATCTTCCTACATCGAAAACATGCATGAGAAACCCAGAAGATGGTACACCGTGTGATCGCGAAAGGTTTCTAAACGCACCTCATTTCTCATCTCCTTGTGCTCCGGTTCGCCATTCCAGCTGCTTTACTAGCAACCTCCCTCCTTGGAGAATCATCACCTTTAACCTCCTGTTCCGTACAGGTTGCAATTTGTCCTGAGGATGAACGGGAAGAAGGGGGAACCAATGAGAGACTAGCTCTAGGTGTTGGGACAGGCACAGGTCACTCTATTTTCCCATCAGGAAGAAGAATTAAGCACAGGCTCAGCCTGCCGCACGGGACCAGAATAGGGCCTGAAGCAATCCTGCGCTTTTGCGGCCAGCTCCCAAGAAAGCGAGTTGAAAAATGGAGCTCAGGGGCACTGCAATTCACAAACCTGCAGACTTATAAATGACCACTCTCGTTCACAAATATATTGAGGGAAGGCAACGAAGAGGATTTGAAAGCAAGGCAGAATTGCAGGAAACAGATTTCAGGAGGGAGATTCGAATCGCCTTTAAAGCACAGGAAAAGCGGCAAAACCTCGACAATGATGCCCTTGGCCAAAAAGGGCGTATGCGTTTTTTCCTGAATATATTCAGGAAAAAACGCATACGCCCTTTTTGGCCAAGCAAGCAACCTGGAAAGGCAAATCAGCGCTACAAAGAAGTCTCGCTTCCCATCGGTCAAAAGGGCCATGCTGAATAAAGTGTCAAAACCATAAATGCAGGGCAGGCCATGGAGAAACGGGAGGCTTGCTACGCTGATGGGCGGGATGTAAATTGCCAACAGCCACTCTGGAGAAGTGTACGGTGTGTCGTGAAACATCTAAAAAACTCAGCTTAGAGAGCATAGGGCACTTCCACTCATGGGCGTATAAAGTGGGAAAATTAAAAACCAGCAAGACACAGGCACCCCAAAGTTTAGGGCTGCTCTGTTGACAAGAACCTCCAACTTCGTTACACCTTAAATATCCCAGGAAAGTGAAAAATGGATAAAGATGTTGTGGTCTTTATGTACAATGGAATATCACTCAGCCATGAAATCAACGTCATAAGGCTAGTAGCAGCATGATGAGTGGATTTAGGTACGACGATTCTAAGTGAAATAAGTCACACAGAAAAAGACACTTATCATAAGATATCACTTATAGAGGGAATGTAAAAACCGCTACCCTTGAACTGAATTACAAAACAGAACAGAGTCACACGTTTAGAAAACACACTATGGCTGCTTAACGGGAAACGTGAGGTGGGGTGATGCATAAAACAAGGGTTTCAAATTAGCTCAGATACCGTTCCATAAACCCAATATGTAATAGACAAGACCTACTCATTGCTCAGTGAATTGGACTCAACACCCCCTATTCACGGCCCAAGAATATATCTGACTAGTAAGAATCTTAAAACCTATGTATTGATATCTCTTTGTAAGTGAGTCAAGTGGGTGTAAAGTGGAATAAACACAGCAGTGAAAAGCAGCTAAACCCCATTATAAAAATCAATTACTTTTAAAAACCTGTGAAACAAAGACAGTGAAAGAGAGAGAAATTCTTACAAAATTCGTTTAGGGGCAGTTATGCTACCTGGATTGACCATATCTAGACCCACAGCTGATTGAGACATAAGGGTGGACACTCTTGGGGCTGAGAGGTTTGGTGAGGTTGGGTGAGCAAACGCAGACCCTTTAAAGTAATACTGCGTGGTACCCATCCCATGGGTCCCAAATCTCCAGGTTCAAGGGCATCTTCCTACATCGAAAACATGCATGAGAAACCCAGAAGATGGTACACCGTGTGATCGGGAAAGGTTTCTAAAACGCACCTCATTTCTCATGTCCTTGTGCTCGGGTTCGCCATTCCAGCCGCATTACTAGCAATCTCCCTCCTTGGAGAATCAGCACCTTTAACCTCCTGTTCCGTACAGGTTGCAATTTGTCCTGAGGATGAACGGGAAGAAGGGGGAACCAATGAGAGACTAGCTCTAGGTGTTGGGACAGGCACAGGTCACTCTATTTTCCCATCAGGAAGAAGAATTAAGCACAGGCTCAGCCTGCCGCCCGGGACCAGAATAGGGCCTGAAGCAATCCTGCGCTTTTGCGGCCAGCTCCCAAGAAAGCGAGTTGAAAAATGGAGCTCAGGGGCACTGCAATTCACAAACCTGCAGACTTATAAATGATCACTCTCGTCCACAAATATATTGAGGGAAGGCAACGAAGAGGATTTGAAAGCAAGGCAGAATTGCAGGAAACAGATTTCAGGAGGGAGATTCGAATCGCCTTTAAAGCACAGGAAAAGCGGCAAAACCTCGTCAATGATGCCCTTGGCCAAAAAGGGCGTATGCGTTTTTTCCTGAATATATTCAGGAAAAAACGCATACGCCCTTTTTGGCCAACCAAGCAACCTGGAAAGGCAAATCAGCGCTACAAAGAAGTCTCGCTTCCCATCGGTCAAAAGGGCCATGCTGAATAAAGTGTCAAAACCAGAAATGCAGGACAGTCCATGGAGAAACGGGAGCCTTGCTACGCTGATGGGTGGGATGTAAATTGCCAACAGCCACCCTGGAGAAGTGTACGGTGTGTCCTGAAACATCTAAAAAACTCAGCTTAGAGAGCATAGGGCACTTCCACTCATGGGCGTATAAAGTGGGAAAATTAAAAACCAGCAAGACACAGGCACCCCAATGTTTAGGGCTGCTCTGTTGACAAGAACCTCCAACTTCGTTACACCTTAAAAATCCCAGGAAAGAGAAAAATGGATAAAGATGTTGTGGTCCTTATGTACAATGGAATATCACTCAGCCATGAAATCAACGTCATAAGGCTAGTAGCAGCATGATGAGTGGATTTAGGTACGACGATTCTAAGTGAAATAAGTCACACAGAAAAAGACACTTATCATAAGATATCACTTATAGAGGGAATGTAAAAACCGCTACCCTTGAACTGAATTACAAAACAGAACAGAGTCACACGTTTAGAAAACACACTATGGCTGCTTAACGGGAAAGGTGAGGTGGGGTGATGCATAAAACAAGGGTTTCAAATTAGCTCAGATACCGTTCCATAAACCCAATATGTACTAGACAAGACCTACTCCTTGCTCAGTGAATTGGACTCAAAACCCCCTATTCACGGCCCAAGAATATATCTGACTAGTAAGAATCTTAAAACCTATGTATTGATATCTCTCTGTAAGTGAGTCATGTGGGTGTAAAGTGACATAAACACAGCAGTGAAAAGCAGCTAAACCCCATTATAAAAATCAATTACTTTTAAAAACCTGTGAAAAAAAGACAGTGAAAGAGAGAGAAATTCTTACAAAATTCTTTTAGGGGCAGTTATGCTACCTGGATTGACCATATCTAGACCCACAGCTGATTGAGACATAAGGGTGGACACTCTTGGGGCTGAGAGGTTTGGTGAGGTTGGGTGAGGAAACGCAGACCCTTTAAAGTAACACTGCGTGGTACCCATCCCATGGGTTCCAAATCTCCAGGTTCAAGGGCATCTTCCTACATCGAAAACATGCATGAGAAACCCAGAAGATGGTACACCGTGTGATCGCGAAAGGTTTCTAAACGCACCTCATTTCTCATCTCCTTGTGCTCGGGTTCGCCATTCCAGCTGCTTTACTAGCAACCTCCCTCCTTGGAGAATCATCACCTTTAACCTCCTGTTCCGTACAGGTTGCAATTTGTCCTGAGGATGAACGAGAAGAGGGGAAAACAATGAGAGACTAGCTCTAGGTGTTGGGACAGGCACAGGTCACTCTATTTTCCCATCAGGAAGAAGAATTAAGCACAGGCTCAGCCTGCCGCCCGGGACCAGAATAGGGCCTGAAGCAATCCTGCGCTTTTGCGGCCAGCTCCCAAGAAAGCGAGTTGAAAAATGGAGCTCAGGGGCACTGCAATTCACAAACCTGCAGACTTATAAATGATCACTCTCGTCCACAAATATATTGAGGGAAGGCAACGAAGAGGATTTGAAAGCAAGGCAGAATTGCAGGAAACAGATTTCAGGAGGGAGATTCGAATCGCCTTTAAAGCACAGGAAAAGCGGCAAAACCTCGTCAATGATGCCCTTGGCCAAAAAGGGCGTATGCGTTTTTTCCTGAATATATTCAGGAAAAAACGCATACGCCCTTTTTGGCCAAGCAAGCAACCTGGAAAGGCAAATCAGCGCTACAAAGAAGTCTCGCTTCCCACCGGTCAAAAGGGCCATGCTGAATAAAGTGTCAAAACCAGAAATGCAGGACAGGCCATGGAGAAACGGGAGCCTTGCTACGCTGATGGGTGGGATGTAAATTGCCAACAGCCACCCTGGAGAAGTGTACGGTGTGTCCTGAAACATCTAAAAAACTCAGCTTAGAGAGCATAGGGCACTTCCACTCATGGGCGTATAAAGTGGGAAAATTAAAAACCAGCAAGACACAGGCACCCCAATGTTTAGGGCTGCTCTGTTGACAAGAACCTCCAACTTCGTTACACCTTAAAAATCCCAGGAAAGAGAAAAATGGATAAAGATGTTGTGGTCCTTATGTACAATGGAATATCACTCAGCCATGAAATCAACGTCATAAGGCTAGTAGCAGCATGATGAGTGGATTTAGGTACGACGATTCTAAGTGAAATAAGTCACACAGAAAAAGACAGTTATCATAAGATATCACTTATAGAGGGAATGTAAAAACCGCTACCCTTGAACTGAATTACAAAACAGAACAGAGTCACACGTTTAGAAAACACACTATGGCTGCTTAACGGGAAAGGTGAGGTGGGGTGATGCATAAAACAAGGGTTTCAAATTAGCTCAGATACCGTTCCATAAACCCAATATGTAATAGACAAGACCTACTCCTTGCTCAGTGAATTGGACTCAACACCCCCTATTCACGGCCCAAGAATATATCTGACTAGTAAGAATCTTAAAACCTATGTATTGATATCTCTTTGTAAGTGAGTCAAGTGGGTGTAAAGTGGCATAAACACAGCAGTGAAAAGCAGCTAAACCCCATTATAAAAATCAATTACTTTTAAAAACCTGTGAAACAAAGACAGTGAAAGAGAGAGAAATTCTTACAAAATTCGTTTAGGGGCAGTTATGCTACCTGGATTGACCATATCTAGACCCACAGCTGATTGAGACATAAGGGTGGACACTCTTGGGGCTGAGAGGTTTGGTGAGGTTGGGTGAGCAAACGCAGACCCTTTAAAGTAATACTGCGTGGTACCCATCCCATGGGTTCCAAATCTCCAGGTTCAAGGGCATCTTCCTACATCGAAAACATGCATGAGAAACCCAGAAGATGGTACACCGTGTGATCGCGAAAGGTTTCTAAACGCACCTCATTTCTCATCTCCTTGTGCTCGGGTTCGCCATTCCAGCTGCTTTACTAGCAACCTCCCTCCTTGGAGAATCATCACCTTTAACCTCCTGTTCCGTACAGGTTGCAATTTGTCCTGAGGATGAACGAGAAGAGGGGAAAACAATGAGAGACTAGCTCTAGGTGTTGGGACAGGCACAGTTCACTCTATTTTCCCATCAGGAAGAAGAATTAAGCACAGGCTCAGCCTGCCGCCCGGGACCAGAATAGGGCCTGAAGCAATCCTGCGCTTTTGCGGCCAGCTCCCAAGAAAGCGAGTTGAAAAATGGAGCTCAGGGGCACTGCAATTCACAAACCTGCAGACTTATAAATGACCACTCTCGTCCACAAATATATTGAGGGAAGGCAACGAAGAGGATTTGAAAACAAGGCAGAATTGCAGGAAACAGATTTCAGGAGGGAGATTCGAATCGCCTTTAAAGCACAGGAAAAACGGCAAAACCTCGACAATGATGCCCTTGGCCAAAAAGGGCGTATGCGTTTTTTCCTGAATATATTCAGGAAAAAACGCATACGCCCTTTTTGGCCAACCAAGCAACCTGGAAAGGCAAATCAGCGCTACAAAGAAGTCTCGCTTCCCATCGGTCAAAAGGGCCATGCTGAATAAAGTGTCAAAACCAGAAATGCAGGGCAGGCCATGGAGAAACGGGAGCCTTGCTACGCTGATGGACGGGATGTAAATTGCCAACAGCCACTCTGGAGAAGTGTACGGTGTGTCCTGAAACATCTAAAAAACTCAGCTTAGAGAGCATAGGGCACTTCCACTTATGGGCGTATAAATTGGGAAAACTAAAAATCAGCAAGACACAGGCACCCCAACGTTTAGGGCTGCTCTGTTGACAAGAACCTCCAACTTCGTTACACCTTAAAAATCCCAGGAAAGAGAAAAATGGATAAAGATGTTGTGGTCCTTATGTACAATGGAATATCACTCAGCCATGAAATCAACGTCATAAGGCTAGTAGCAGCATGATGAGTGGATTTAGGTACGACGATTCTAAGTGAAATAAGTCACACAGAAAAAGACACTTATCATAAGATATCACTTATAGAGGGAATGTAAAAACCGCTACCCTTGAACTGAATTACAAAACAGAACAGAGTCACACGTTTAGAAAACACACTATGGCTGCTTAACGGGAAAGGTGAGGTGGGGTGATGCATAAAACAAGGGTTTCAAATTAGCTCAGATACCGTTCCATAAACCCAATATGTAATAGACAAGACCTACTCCTTGCTCAGTGAATTGGACTCAACACCCCCTATTCAGGGCCCAAGGATATATCTGACTAGTAAGAATCTTAAAACCTATGTATTGATATCTCTCTGTAAGTGAGTCAAGTGGGTGTAAAGTGGCATAAACACAGCAGTGAAAAGCAGCTAAACCCCATTATAAAAATCAATTACTTTTAAAAACCTGTGAAACAAAGACAGTGAAAGAGAGAGAAATTCTTACAAAATTCGTTTAGGGGCAGTTATGCTACCTGGATTGACCATATCTAGACCCACAGCTGATTGAGACATAAGGGTGGACACTCTTGGGGCTGAGAGGTTTGGTGAGGTTGGGTGAGCAAACGCAGACCCTTTAAATTAATACTGCGTGGTGCCCATCCCATGGGTTCCAAATCTCCAGGTTCAAGGGCATCTTCCTACATCGAAAACATGCATGAGAAACCCAGAAGATGGTACACCGTGTGATCGCGAAAGGTTTCTAAACGCACCTCATTTCTCATCTCCTTGTGCTCGGGTTCGCCATTCCAGCTGCTTTACTAGCAACCTCCCTCCTTGGAGAATCATCACCTTTAACCTCCTGTTCCGTACAGGTTGCAATTTGTCCTGAGGATGAACGAGAAGAGGGGAAAACAATGAGAGACTAGCTCTAGGTGTTGGGACAGGCACAGTTCACTCTATTTTCCCATCAGGAAGAAGAATTAAGCACAGGCTCAGCCTGCCGCCCGGGACCAGAATAGGGCCTGAAGCAATCCTGCGCTTTTGCGGCCAGCTCCCAAGAAAGCGAGTTGAAAAATGGAGCTCAGGGGCACTGCAATTCACAAACCTGCAGACTTATAAATGACCACTCTCGTCCACAAATATATTGAGGGAAGGCAACGAAGAGGATTTGAAAACAAGGCAGAATTGCAGGAAACAGATTTCAGGAGGGAGATTCGAATCGCCTTTAAAGCACAGGAAAAACGGCAAAACCTCGACAATGATGCCCTTGGCCAAAACGGGCGTATGCGTTTTTTCCTGAATATATTCAGGAAAAAACGCATACGCCCTTTTTGGCCAAGCAAGCAACCTGGAAAAGCAAATCAGCGCTACAAAGAAGTCTCGCTTCCCATCGGTCAAAAGGGCCATGCTGAATAAAGTGTCAAAACCAGAAATGCAGGGCAGGCCATGGAGAAACGGGAGCCTTGCTACGCTGATGGGCGGGATGTAAATTGCCAACAGCCACTCTGGAGAAGTGTACGGTGTGTCCTGAAACATCTAAAAAACTCAGCTTAGAGAGCATAGGGCACTTCCACTTATGGGCGTATAAATTGGGAAAACTAAAAATCAGCAAGACACAGGCACCCCAACGTTTAGGGCTGCTCTGTTGACAAGAACCTCCACTTCTTTACACCTTAAATATCTCAGGATAGAGAAAAATGGATAAAGATGTTGTGGTCCTTATGTACAATGGAATATCACTCAGCCATGAAATCAACGTCATAAGGCTAGTAGCAGCATGATGAGTGTATTTAGGTACGACGATTCTAAGTGAAATAAGTCACACAGAAAAAGACACTTATCATAAGATATCACTTATAGAGGGAATGTAAAAACCGCTACCCTTGAACTGAATTACAAAACAGAACAGAGTCACACGTTTAGAAAACACACTATGGCTGCTTAACGGGAAAGGTGAGGTGGGGTGATGCATAAAACAAGGGTTTCAAATTAGCTCAGATACCGTTCCATAAACCCAATATGTACTAGACAAGACCTACTCCTTGCTCAGTGAATTGGACTCAAAACCCCCTATTCACGGCCCAAGAATATATCTGACTAGTAAGAATCTTAAAACCTATGTATTGATATCTCTCTGTAAGTGAGTCATGTGGGTGTAAAGTGACATAAACACAGCAGTGAAAAGCAGCTAAACCCCATTATAAAAATCAATTACTTTTAAAAACCTGTGAAAAAAAGACAGTGAAAGAGAGAGAAATTCTTACAAAATTCTTTTAGGGGCAGTTATGCTACCTGGATTGACCATATCTAGACCCACAGCTGATTGAGACATAAGGGTGGACACTCTTGGGGCTGAGAGGTTTGGTGAGGTTGGGTGAGGAAACGCAGACCCTTTAAAGTAACACTGCGTGGTACCCATCCCATGGGTTCCAAATCTCCAGGTTCAAGGGCATCTTCCTACATCGAAAACATGCATGAGAAACCCAGAAGATGGTACACCGTGTGATCGCGAAAGGTTTCTAAACGCACCTCATTTCTCATCTCCTTGTGCTCGGGTTCGCCATTCCAGCTGCTTTACTAGCAACCTCCCTCCTTGGAGAATCATCACCTTTAACCTCCTGTTCCGTACAGGTTGCAATTTGTCCTGAGGATGAACGAGAAGAGGGGAAAACAATGAGAGACTAGCTCTAGGTGTTGGGACAGGCACAGTTCACTCTATTTTCCCATCAGGAAGAAGAATTAAGCACAGGCTCAGCCTGCCGCCCGGGACCAGAATAGGGCCTGAAGCAATCCTGCGCTTTTGCGGCCAGCTCCCAAGAAAGCGAGTTGAAAAATGGAGCTCAGGGGCACTGCAATTCACAAACCTGCAGACTTATAAATGATCACTCTCGTCCACAAATATATTGAGGGAAAGCAACGAAGAGGATTTGAAAGCAAGGCAGAATTGCAGGAAACAGATTTCAGGAGGGAGATTCGAATCGCCTTTAAAGCACAGGAAAAGCGGCAAAACCTCGACAATGATGCCCTTGGCCAAAAAGGGCGTATGCGTTTTTTCCTGAATATATTCAGGAAAAAACGCATACGCCCTTTTTGGCCAAGCAAGCAACCTGGAAAGGCAAATCAGCGCTACAAAGAAGTCTCGCTTCCCATCGGTCAAAAGGGCCATGCTGAATAAAGTGTCAAAACCAGAAATGCAGGACAGGCCATGGAGAAACGGGAGCCTTGCTACGCTGATGGGCGGGATGTAAATTGCCAACAGCCACTCTGGAGAAGTGTACGGTGTGTCCTGAAACATCTAAAAAACTCAGCTTAGAGAGCATAGGGCACTTCCACTCATGGGCGTATAAAGTGGGAAAATTAAAAACCAGCAAGACACAGGCACCCCAAAGTTTAGGGCTGCTCTGTTGACAAGAACCTCCACTTCGTTACACCTTAAATATCCCAGGAAAGAGAAAAATGGATAAAGAAGTTGTGGTCCTTATGTACAATGGAATATCACTCAGCCATGAAATCAACGTCATAAGGTTAGTAGCACCATGATGAGTGGATTTAGGTACTACGATTCTAAGTGAAATAAGTCACACAGAAAAAGACACTTATCATAAGATATCAGTTATAGAGGGAATGTAAAAACCGCTACCCTTGAACTGAATTACAAAACAGAACAGAGTCACACGTTTAGAAAACACACTATGGCTGCTTAACGGGAAAGGTGAGGTGGAGTGATGCATAAAACAAGGGTTTCAAACTAGCTCAGATACCGTTCCATAAACCCAATATGTAATAGACAAGACCTACTCCTTGCTCAGTGAATTGGACTCAACACCCCCTATTCAGGGCCCAAGGATATATCTGACTAGTAAGAATCTTAAAACCTATGTATTGATATCTCTCTGTAAGTGAGTCAAGTGGGTGTAAAGTGGCATAAACACAGCAGTGAAAAGCAGCTAAACCCCATTATAAAAATCAATTACTTTTAAAAACCTGTGAAACAAAGACAGTGAAAGAGAGAGAAATTCTTACAAAATTCGTTTAGGGGCAGTTATGCTACCTGGATTGACCATATCTAGACCCACAGCTGATTGAGACATAAGGGTGGACACTCTTGGGGCTGAGAGGTTTGGTGAGGTTGGGTGAGCAAACGCAGACCCTTTAAAGTAACACTGCGTGGTACCCATCCCATGGGTTCCAAATCTCCAGGTTCAAGGGCATCTTCCTACATCGAAAACATGCATGAGAAACCCAGAAGATGGTACACCGTGTGATCGCGAAAGGTTTCTAAACGCACCTCATTTCTCATCTCCTTGTGCTCGGGTTCGCCATTCCAGCTGCTTTACTAGCAACCTCCCTCCTTGGAGAATCATCACCTTTAACCTCCTGTTCCGTACAGGTTGCAATTTGTCCTGAGGATGAACGAGAAGAGGGGAAAACAATGAGAGACTAGCTCTAGGTGTTGGGACAGGCACAGTTCACTCTATTTTCCCATCAGGAAGAAGAATTAAGCACAGGCTCAGCCTGCCGCCCGGGACCAGAATAGGGCCTGAAGCAATCCTGCGCTTTTGCGGCCAGCTCCCAAGAAAGCGAGTTGAAAAATGGAGCTCAGGGGCACTGCAATTCACAAACCTGCAGACTTATAAATGATCACTCTCGTCCACAAATATATTGAGGGAAAGCAACGAAGAGGATTTGAAAGCAAGGCAGAATTGCAGGAAACAGATTTCAGGAGGGAGATTCGAATCGCCTTTAAAGCACAGGAAAAGCGGCAAAACCTCGACAATGATGCCCTTGGCCAAAAAGGGCGTATGCGTTTTTTCCTGAATATATTCAGGAAAAAACGCATACGCCCTTTTTGGCCAAGCAAGCAACCTGGAAAGGCAAATCAGCGCTACAAAGAAGTCTCGCTTCCCATCGGTCAAAAGGGCCATGCTGAATAAAGTGTCAAAACCAGAAATGCAGGACAGGCCATGGAGAAACGGGAGCCTTGCTACGCTGATGGGCGGGATGTAAATTGCCAACAGCCACTCTGGAGAAGTGTACGGTGTGTCCTGAAACATCTAAAAAACTCAGCTTAGAGAGCATAGGGCACTTCCACTCATGGGCGTATAAAGTGGGAAAATTAAAAACCAGCAAGACACAGGCACCCCAAAGTTTAGGGCTGCTCTGTTGACAAGAACCTCCACTTCGTTACACCTTAAATATCCCAGGAAAGAGAAAAATGGATAAAGAAGTTGTGGTCCTTATGTACAATGGAATATCACTCAGCCATGAAATCAACGTCATAAGGTTAGTAGCACCATGATGAGTGGATTTAGGTACTACGATTCTAAGTGAAATAAGTCACACAGAAAAAGACACTTATCATAAGATATCAGTTATAGAGGGAATGTAAAAACCGCTACCCTTGAACTGAATTACAAAACAGAACAGAGTCACACGTTTAGAAAACACACTATGGCTGCTTAACGGGAAAGGTGAGGTGGAGTGATGCATAAAACAAGGGTTTCAAACTAGCTCAGATACCGTTCCATAAACCCAATATGTAATAGACAAGACCTACTCCTTGCTCAGTGAATTGGACTCAACACCCCCTATTCAGGGCCCAAGGATATATCTGACTAGTAAGAATCTTAAAACCTATGTATTGATATCTCTCTGTAAGTGAGTCAAGTGGGTGTAAAGTGGCATAAACACAGCAGTGAAAAGCAGCTAAACCCCATTATAAAAATCAATTACTTTTAAAAACCTGTGAAACAAAGACAGTGAAAGAGAGAGAAATTCTTACAAAATTCGTTTAGGGGCAGTTATGCTACCTGGATTGACCATATCTAGACCCACAGCTGATTGAGACATAAGGGTGGACACTCTTGGGGCTGAGAGGTTTGGTGAGGTTGGGTGAGCAAACGCAGACCCTTTAAAGTAATACTGCGTGGTACCCATCCCATGGGTCCCAAATCTCCAGGTTCAAGGGCATCTTCCTACATCGAAAACATGCATGAGAAACCCAGAAGATGGTACACCGTGTGATCGGGAAAGGTTTCTAAAACGCACCTCATTTCTCATGTCCTTGTGCTCGGGTTCGCCATTCCAGCCGCATTACTAGCAATCTCCCTCCTTGGAGAATCAGCACCTTTAACCTCCTGTTCCGTACAGGTTGCAATTTGTCCTGAGGATGAACGGGAAGAAGGGGGAACCAATGAGAGACTAGCTCTAGGTGTTGGGACAGGCACAGGTCACTCTATTTTCCCATCAGGAAGAAGAATTAAGCACAGGCTCAGCCTGCCGCCCGGGACCAGAATAGGGCCTGAAGCAATCCTGCGCTTTTGCGGCCAGCTCCCAAGAAAGCGAGTTGAAAAATGGAGCTCAGGGGCACTGCAATTCACAAACCTGCAGACTTATAAATGATCACTCTCGTCCACAAATATATTGAGGGAAGGCAACGAAGAGGATTTGAAAGCAAGGCAGAATTGCAGGAAACAGATTTCAGGAGGGAGATTCGAATCGCCTTTAAAGCACAGGAAAAGCGGCAAAACCTCGTCAATGATGCCCTTGGCCAAAAAGGGCGTATGCGTTTTTTCCTGAATATATTCAGGAAAAAACGCATACGCCCTTTTTGGCCAAGCAAGCAACCTGGAAAGGCAAATCAGCGCTACAAAGAAGTCTCGCTTCCCACCGGTCAAAAGGGCCATGCTGAATAAAGTGTCAAAACCAGAAATGCAGGACAGGCCATGGAGAAACGGGAGCCTTGCTACGCTGATGGGTGGGATGTAAATTGCCAACAGCCACCCTGGAGAAGTGTACGGTGTGTCCTGAAACATCTAAAAAACTCAGCTTAGAGAGCATAGGGCACTTCCACTCATGGGCGTATAAAGTGGGAAAATTAAAAACCAGCAAGACACAGGCACCCCAATGTTTAGGGCTGCTCTGTTGACAAGAACCTCCAACTTCGTTACACCTTAAAAATCCCAGGAAAGAGAAAAATGGATAAAGATGTTGTGGTCCTTATGTACAATGGAATATCACTCAGCCATGAAATCAACGTCATAAGGCTAGTAGCAGCATGATGAGTGGATTTAGGTACGACGATTCTAAGTGAAATAAGTCACACAGAAAAAGACAGTTATCATAAGATATCACTTATAGAGGGAATGTAAAAACCGCTACCCTTGAACTGAATTACAAAACAGAACAGAGTCACACGTTTAGAAAACACACTATGGCTGCTTAACGGGAAAGGTGAGGTGGGGTGATGCATAAAACAAGGGTTTCAAATTAGCTCAGATACCGTTCCATAAACCCAATATGTAATAGACAAGACCTACTCCTTGCTCAGTGAATTGGACTCAACACCCCCTATTCACGGCCCAAGAATATATCTGACTAGTAAGAATCTTAAAACCTATGTATTGATATCTCTTTGTAAGTGAGTCAAGTGGGTGTAAAGTGGCATAAACACAGCAGTGAAAAGCAGCTAAACCCCATTATAAAAATCAATTACTTTTAAAAACCTGTGAAACAAAGACAGTGAAAGAGAGAGAAATTCTTACAAAATTCGTTTAGGGGCAGTTATGCTACCTGGATTGACCATATCTAGACCCAGAGCTGATTGAGACATAAGGGTGGACACTCTTGGGGCTGAGAGGTTTGGTGAGGTTGGGTGAGCAAACGCAGACCCTTTAAAGTAATACTGCGTGGTACCCATCCCATGGGTTCCAAATCTCCAGGTTCAAGGGCATCTTCCTACATCGAAAACATGCATGAGAAACCCAGAAGATGGTACACCGTGTGATCGCGAAAGGTTTCTAAACGCACCTCATTTCTCATCTCCTTGTGCTCGGGTTCGCCATTCCAGCTGCTTTACTAGCAACCTCCCTCCTTGGAGAATCATCACCTTTAACCTCCTGTTCCGTACAGGTTGCAATTTGTCCTGAGGATGAACGAGAAGAGGGGAAAACAATGAGAGACTAGCTCTAGGTGTTGGGACAGGCACAGTTCACTCTATTTTCCCATCAGGAAGAAGAATTAAGCACAGGCTCAGCCTGCCGCCCGGGACCAGAATAGGGCCTGAAGCAATCCTGCGCTTTTGCGGCCAGCTCCCAAGAAAGCGAGTTGAAAAATGGAGCTCAGGGGCACTGCAATTCACAAACCTGCAGACTTACAAATGACCACTCTCGTCCACAAATATATTGAGGGAAGGCAACGAAGAGGATTTGAAAGCAAGGCAGAATTGCAGGAAACAGATTTCAGGAGGGAGATTCGAATCGCCTTTAAAGCACAGGAAAAGCGGCAAAACCTCGTCAATGATGCCCTTGGCCAAAAAGGGCGTATGCGTTTTTTCCTGAATATATTCAGGAAAAAACGCATACGCCCTTTTTGGCCAAGCAAGCAACCTGGAAAGGCAAATCAGCGCTACAAAGAAGTCTCGCTTCCCATCGGTCAAAAGGGCCATGCTGAATAAAGTGTCAAAACCAGAAATGCAGGACAGTCCATGGAGAAACGGGAGCCTTGCTACGCTGATGGGTGGGATGTAAATTGCCAACAGCCACCCTGGAGAAGTGTACGGTGTGTCCTGAAACATCTAAAAAACTCAGCTTAGAGAGCATAGGGCACTTCCACTCATGGGCGTATAAAGTGGGAAAATTAAAAACCAGCAAGACACAGGCACCCCAATGTTTAGGGCTGCTCTGTTGACAAGAACCTCCAACTTCGTTACACCTTAAAAATCCCAGGAAAGAGAAAAATGGATAAAGATGTTGTGGTCCTTATGTACAATGGAATATCACTCAGCCATGAAATCAACGTCATAAGGCTAGTAGCAGCATGATGAGTGTATTTAGGTACGACGATTCTAAGTGAAATAAGTCACACAGAAAAAGACACTTATCATAAGATATCACTTATAGAGGGAATGTAAAAACCGCTACCCTTGAACTGAATTACAAAACAGAACAGAGTCACACGTTTAGAAAACACACTATGGCTGCTTAACGGGAAAGGTGAGGTGGGGTGATGCATAAAACAAGGGTTTCAAATTAGCTCAGATACCGTTCCATAAACCCAATATGTACTAGACAAGACCTACTCCTTGCTCAGTGAATTGGACTCAAAACCCCCTATTCACGGCCCAAGAATATATCTGACTAGTAAGAATCTTAAAACCTATGTATTGATATCTCTCTGTAAGTGAGTCATGTGGGTGTAAAGTGACATAAACACAGCAGTGAAAAGCAGCTAAACCCCATTATAAAAATCAATTACTTTTAAAAACCTGTGAAAAAAAGACAGTGAAAGAGAGAGAAATTCTTACAAAATTCTTTTAGGGGCAGTTATGCTACCTGGATTGACCATATCTAGACCCACAGCTGATTGAGACATAAGGGTGGACACTCTTGGGGCTGAGAGGTTTGGTGAGGTTGGGTGAGGAAACGCAGACCCTTTAAAGTAACACTGCGTGGTACCCATCCCATGGGTTCCAAATCTCCAGGTTCAAGGGCATCTTCCTACATCGAAAACATGCATGAGAAACCCAGAAGATGGTACACCGTGTGATCGCGAAAGGTTTCTAAACGCACCTCATTTCTCATCTCCTTGTGCTCGGGTTCGCCATTCCAGCTGCTTTACTAGCAACCTCCCTCCTTGGAGAATCATCACCTTTAACCTCCTGTTCCGTACAGGTTGCAATTTGTCCTGAGGATGAACGAGAAGAGGGGAAAACAATGAGAGACTAGCTCTAGGTGTTGGGACAGGCACAGTTCACTCTATTTTCCCATCAGGAAGAAGAATTAAGCACAGGCTCAGCCTGCCGCCCGGGACCAGAATAGGGCCTGAAGCAATCCTGCGCTTTTGCGGCCAGCTCCCAAGAAAGCGAGTTGAAAAATGGAGCTCAGGGGCACTGCAATTCACAAACCTGCAGACTTATAAATGATCACTCTCGTCCACAACTATATTGAGGGAAAGCAACGAAGAGGATTTGAAAGCAAGGCAGAATTGCAGGAAACAGATTTCAGGAGGGAGATTCGAATCGCCTTTAAAGCACAGGAAAAGCGGCAAAACCTCGACAATGATGCCCTTGGCCAAAAAGGGCGTATGCGTTTTTTCCTGAATATATTCAGGAAAAAACGCATACGCCCTTTTTGGCCAAGCAAGCAACCTGGAAAGGCAAATCAGCGCTACAAAGAAGTCTCGCTTCCCATCGGTCAAAAGGGCCATGCTGAATAAAGTGTCAAAACCAGAAATGCAGGACAGGCCATGGAGAAACGGGAGCCTTGCTACGCTGATGGGCGGGATGTAAATTGCCAACAGCCACTCTGGAGAAGTGTACGGTGTGTCCTGAAACATCTAAAAAACTCAGCTTAGAGAGCATAGGGCACTTCCACTCATGGGCGTATAAAGTGGGAAAATTAAAAACCAGCAAGACACAGGCACCCCAAAGTTTAGGGCTGCTCTGTTGACAAGAACCTCCACTTCGTTACACCTTAAATATCCCAGGAAAGAGAAAAATGGATAAAGAAGTTGTGGTCCTTATGTACAATGGAATATCACTCAGCCATGAAATCAACGTCATAAGGTTAGTAGCACCATGATGAGTGGATTTAGGTACTACGATTCTAAGTGAAATAAGTCACACAGAAAAAGACACTTATCATAAGATATCAGTTATAGAGGGAATGTAAAAACCGCTACCCTTGAACTGAATTACAAAACAGAACAGAGTCACACGTTTAGAAAACACACTATGGCTGCTTAACGGGAAAGGTGAGGTGGAGTGATGCATAAAACAAGGGTTTCAAACTAGCTCAGATACCGTTCCATAAACCCAATATGTAATAGACAAGACCTACTCCTTGCTCAGTGAATTGGACTCAACACCCCCTATTCAGGGCCCAAGGATATATCTGACTAGTAAGAATCTTAAAACCTATGTATTGATATCTCTCTGTAAGTGAGTCAAGTGGGTGTAAAGTGGCATAAACACAGCAGTGAAAAGCAGCTAAACCCCATTATAAAAATCAATTACTTTTAAAAACCTGTGAAACAAAGACAGTGAAAGAGAGAGAAATTCTTACAAAATTCGTTTAGGGGCAGTTATGCTACCTGGATTGACCATATCTAGACCCACAGCTGATTGAGACATAAGGGTGGACACTCTTGGGGCTGAGAGGTTTGGTGAGGTTGGGTGAGCAAACGCAGACCCTTTAAAGTAATACTGCGTGGTACCCATCCCATGGGTCCCAAATCTCCAGGTTCAAGGGCATCTTCCTACATCGAAAACATGCATGAGAAACCCAGAAGATGGTACACCGTGTGATCGGGAAAGGTTTCTAAAACGCACCTCATTTCTCATGTCCTTGTGCTCGGGTTCGCCATTCCAGCCGCATTACTAGCAATCTCCCTCCTTGGAGAATCAGCACCTTTAACCTCCTGTTCCGTACAGGTTGCAATTTGTCCTGAGGATGAACGGGAAGAAGGGGGAACCAATGAGAGACTAGCTCTAGGTGTTGGGACAGGCACAGGTCACTCTATTTTCCCATCAGGAAGAAGAATTAAGCACAGGCTCAGCCTGCCGCCCGGGACCAGAATAGGGCCTGAAGCAATCCTGCGCTTTTGCGGCCAGCTCCCAAGAAAGCGAGTTGAAAAATGGAGCTCAGGGGCACTGCAATTCACAAACCTGCAGACTTATAAATGATCACTCTCGTCCACAAATATATTGAGGGAAGGCAACGAAGAGGATTTGAAAGCAAGGCAGAATTGCAGGAAACAGATTTCAGGAGGGAGATTCGAATCGCCTTTAAAGCACAGGAAAAGCGGCAAAACCTCGTCAATGATGCCCTTGGCCAAAAAGGGCGTATGCGTTTTTTCCTGAATATATTCAGGAAAAAACGCATACGCCCTTTTTGGCCAAGCAAGCAACCTGGAAAGGCAAATCAGCGCTACAAAGAAGTCTCGCTTCCCACCGGTCAAAAGGGCCATGCTGAATAAAGTGTCAAAACCAGAAATGCAGGACAGGCCATGGAGAAACGGGAGCCTTGCTACGCTGATGGGTGGGATGTAAATTGCCAACAGCCACCCTGGAGAAGTGTACGGTGTGTCCTGAAACATCTAAAAAACTCAGCTTAGAGAGCATAGGGCACTTCCACTCATGGGCGTATAAAGTGGGAAAATTAAAAACCAGCAAGACACAGGCAACCCAATGTTTAGGGCTGCTCTGTTGACAAGAACCTCCAACTTCGTTACACCTTAAAAATCCCAGGAAAGAGAAAAATGGATAAAGATGTTGTGGTCCTTATGTACAATGGAATATCACTCAGCCATGAAATCAACGTCATAAGGCTAGTAGCAGCATGATGAGTGGATTTAGGTACGACGATTCTAAGTGAAATAAGTCACACAGAAAAAGACACTTATCATAAGATATCACTTATAGAGGGAATGTAAAAACCGCTACCCTTGAACTGAATTACAAAACAGAACAGAGTCACACGTTTAGAAAACACACTATGGCTGCTTAACGGGAAAGGTGAGGTGGGGTGATGCATAAAACAAGGGTTTCAAATTAGCTCAGATACCGTTCCATAAACCCAATATGTAATAGACAAGACCTACTCCTTGCTCAGTGAATTGGACTCAACACCCCCTATTCACGGCCCAAGAATATATCTGACTAGTAAGAATCTTAAAACCTATGTATTGATATCTCTTTGTAAGTGAGTCAAGTGGGTGTAAAGTGGCATAAACACAGCAGTGAAAAGCAGCTAAACCCCATTATAAAAATCAATTACTTTTAAAAACCTGTGAAACAAAGACAGTGAAAGAGAGAGAAATTCTTACAAAATTCGTTTAGGGGCAGTTATGCTACCTGGATTGACCATATCTAGACCCACAGCTGATTGAGACATAAGGGTGGACACTCTTGGGGCTGAGAGGTTTGGTGAGGTTGGGTGAGCAAACGCAGACCCTTTAAAGTAATACTTCGTGGTACCCATCCCATGGGTTCCAAATCTCCAGGTTCAAGGGCATCTTCCTACATCGAAAACATGCATGAGAAACCCAGAAGATGGTACACCGTGTGATCGCGAAAGGTTTCTAAACGCACCTCATTTCTCATCTCCTTGTGCCGGGTTCGCCATTCCAGCTGCTTTACTAGCAACCTCCCTCCTTGGAGAATCATCACCTTTAACCTCCTGTTCCGTACAGGTTGCAATTTGTCCTGAGGATGAACGAGAAGAGGGGAAAACAATGAGAGACTAGCTCTAGGTGTTGGGACAGGCACAGTTCACTCTATTTTCCCATCAGGAAGAAGAATTAAGCACAGGCTCAGCCTGCCGCCCGGGACCAGAATAGGGCCTGAAGCAATCCTGCGCTTTTGCGGCCAGCTCCCAAGAAAGCGAGTTGAAAAATGGAGCTCAGGGGCACTGCAATTCACAAACCTGCAGACTTATAAATGACCACTCTCGTCCACAAATATATTGAGGGAAGGCAACGAAGAGGATTTGAAAACAAGGCAGAATTGCAGGAAACAGATTTCAGGAGGGAGATTCGAATCGCCTTTAAAGCACAGGAAAAACGGCAAAACATCGACAATGATGCCCTTGGCCAAAAAGGGCGTATGCGTTTTTTCCTGAATATATTCAGGAAAAAACGCATACGCCCTTTTTGGCCAACCAAGCAACCTGGAAAGGCAAATCAGCGCTACAAAGAAGTCTCGCTTCCCATCGGTCAAAAGGGCCATGCTGAATAAAGTGTCAAAACCAGAAATGCAGGGCAGGCCATGGAGAAACGGGAGCCTTGCTACGCTGATGGGCGGGATGTAAATTGCCAACAGCCACTCTGGAGAAGTGTACGGTGTGTCCTGAAACATCTAAATAACTCAGCTTAGAGAGCATAGGGCACTTCCACTTATGGGCGTATAAATTGGGAAAACTAAAAATCAGCAAGACACAGGCACCCCAACGTTTAGGGCTGCTCTGTTGACAAGAACCTCCAACTTCGTTACACCTTAAAAATCCCAGGAAAGAGAAAAATGGATAAAGATGTTGTGGTCCTTATGTACAATGGAATATCACTCAGCCATGAAATCAACGTCATAAGGCTAGTAGCAGCATGATGAGTGGATTTAGGTACGACGATTCTAAGTGAAATAAGTCACACAGAAAAAGACACTTATCATAAGATATCACTTATAGAGGGAATGTAAAAACCGCTACCCTTGAACTGAATTACAAAACAGAACAGAGTCACACGTTTAGAAAACACACTATGGCTGCTTAACGGGAAAGGTGAGGTGGGGTGATGCATAAAACAAGGGTTTCAAATTAGCTCAGATACCGTTCCATAAACCCAATATGTAATAGACAAGACCTACTCCTTGCTCAGTGAATTGGACTCAACACCCCCTATTCAGGGCCCAAGGATATATCTGACTAGTAAAAATCTTAAAACCTATGTATTGATATCTCTCTGTAAGTGAGTCAAGTGGGTGTAAAGTGGCATAAACACAGCAGTGAAAAGCAGCTAAACCCCATTATAAAAATCAATTACTTTTAAAAACCTGTGAAACAAAGACAGTGAAAGAGAGAGAAATTCTTACAAAATTCGTTTAGGGGCAGTTATGCTACCTGGATTGACCATATCTAGACCCACAGCTGATTGAGACATAAGGGTGGACACTCTTGGGGCTGAGAGGTTTGGTGAGGTTGGGTGAGCAAACGCAGACCCTTTAAATTAATACTGCGTGGTGCCCATCCCATGGGTTCCAAATCTCCAGGTTCAAGGGCATCTTCCTACATCGAAAACATGCATGAGAAACCCAGAAGATGGTACACCGTGTGATCGCGAAAGGTTTCTAAACGCACCTCATTTCTCATCTCCTTGTGCTCGGGTTCGCCATTCCAGCTGCTTTACTAGCAACCTCCCTCCTTGGAGAATCATCACCTTTAACCTCCTGTTCCGTACAGGTTGCAATTTGTCCTGAGGATGAACGAGAAGAGGGGAAAACAATGAGAGACTAGCTCTAGGTGTTGGGACAGGCACAGTTCACTCTATTTTCCCATCAGGAAGAAGAATTAAGCACAGGCTCAGCCTGCCGCCCGGGACCAGAATAGGGCCTGAAGCAATCCTGCGCTTTTGCGGCCAGCTCCCAAGAAAGCGAGTTGAAAAATGGAGCTCAGGGGCACTGCAATTCACAAACCTGCAGACTTATAAATGACCACTCTCGTCCACAAATATATTGAGGGAAGGCAACGAAGAGGATTTGAAAACAAGGCAGAATTGCAGGAAACAGATTTCAGGAGGGAGATTCGAATCGCCTTTAAAGCACAGGAAAAACGGCAAAACCTCGACAATGATGCCCTTGGCCAAAAAGGGCGTATGCGTTTTTTCCTGAATATATTCAGGAAAAAACGCATACGCCCTTTTTGGCCAAGCAAGCAACCTGGAAAGGCAAATCAGCGCTACAAAGAAGTCTCGCTTCCCACCGGTCAAAAGGGCCATGCTGAATAAAGTGTCAAAACCAGAAATGCAGGACAGGCCATGGAGAAACGGGAGTCTTGCTAGGCTGATGGGTGGGATGTAAATTGCCAACAGCCACCCTGGAGAAGTGTACGGTGTGTCCTGAAACATCTAAAAAACTCAGCTTAGAGAGCATAGGGCACTTCCACTCATGGGCGTATAAAGTGGGAAAATTAAAAACCAGCAAGACACAGGCACCCCAACGTTTAGGGCTGCTCTGTTGACAAGAACCTCCACTTCTTTACACCTTAAATATCTCAGGATAGAGAAAAATGGATAAATAAGTTGTGGTCTTTATGTACAATGGAATATCACTCAGCCATGAAATCAACGTCATAAGGCTAGTAGCGGCATGATGAGTGGATTTAGGTACGACGATTCTAAGTGAAATAAGTCACACAGAAAAAGACACTTATCATAAGATATCACTTATAGAGGGAATGTAAAAACCGCTACCCTTGAACTGAATTACAAAACAGAACAGAGTCACACGTTTAGAAAACACACTATGGCTGCTTAACGGGAAAGGTGAGGTGGGGTGATGCATAAAACAAGGGTTTCAAATTAGCTCAGATACCGTTCCATAAACCCAATATGTAATAGACAAGACCTACTCCTTGCTCAGTGAATTGGACTCAACACCCCCTATTCACGGCCCAAGAATATATCTGACTAGTAAGAATCTTAAAACCTATGTATTGATATCTCTTTGTAAGTGAGTCAAGTGGGTGTAAAGTGGAATAAACACAGCAGTGAAAAGCAGCTAAACCCCATTATAAAAATAAATTACTTTTAAAAACCTGTGAAACAAAGACAGTGAAAGAGAGAGAAATTCTTAAAAAATTCGTTTAGGGGCAGTTATGCTACCTGGATTGACCATATCTAGACCCACAGCTGATTGAGACATAAGGGTGGACACTCTTGGGGCTGAGAGGTTTGGTGAGGTTGGGTGAGCAAACGCAGACCCTTTAAAGTAATACTGCGTGGTACCCATCCCATGGGTCCCAAATCTCCAGGTTCAAGGGCATCTTCCTACATCGAAAACATGCATGAGAAACCCAGAAGATGGTACACCGTGTGATCGGGAAAGGTTTCTAAAACGCACCTCATTTCTCATGTCCTTGTGCTCGGGTTCGCCATTCCAGCCGCATTACTAGCAATCTCCCTCCTTGGAGAATCAGCACCTTTAACCTCCTGTTCCGTACAGGTTGCAATTTGTCCTGAGGATGAACGGGAAGAAGGGGGAAACAATGAGAGACTAGCTCTAGGTGTTGGGACAGGCACAGGTCACTCTATTTTCCCATCAGGAAGAAGAATTAAGCACAGGCTCAGCCTGCCGCCCGGGACCAGAATAGGGCCTGAAGCAATCCTGCGCTTTTGCGGCCAGCTCCCAAGAAAGCGAGTTGAAAAATGGAGCTCAGGGGCACTGCAATTCACAAACCTGCAGACTTATAAATGATCACTCTCGTCCACAAATATATTGAGGGAAGGCAACGAAGAGGATTTGAAAGCAAGGCAGAATTGCAGGAAACAGATTTCAGGAGGGAGATTCGAATCGCCTTTAAAGCACAGGAAAAGCGGCAAAACCTCGTCAATGATGCCCTTGGCCAAAAAGGGCGTATGCGTTTTTTCCTGAATATATTCAGGAAAAAACGCATACGCCCTTTTTGGCCAAGCAAGCAACCTGGAAAGGCAAATCAGCGCTACAAAGAAGTCTCGCTTCCCATCCGTAAAAAGGGCCATGCTGAATAAAGTGTCAAAACCAGAAATGCAGGACAGGCCATGGAGAAACGGGAGCCTTGCTACGCTGATGGGTGGGATGTAAATTGCCAACAGCCACCCTGGAGAAGTGTACGGTGTGTCCTGAAACATCTAAAAAACTCAGCTTAGAGAGCATAGGGCACTTCCACTCATGGGCGTATAAAGTGGGAAAATTAAAAACCAGCAAGACACAGGCACCCCAATGTTTAGGGCTGCTCTGTTGACAAGAACCTCCAACTTCGTTACACCTTAAAAATCCCAGGAAAGAGAAAAATGGATAAAGATGTTGTGGTCCTTATGTACAATGGAATATCACTCAGCCATGAAATCAACGTCATAAGGCTAGTAGCAGCATGATGAGTGGATTTAGGTACGACGATTCTAAGTGAAATAAGTCACACAGAAAAAGACAGTTATCATAAGATATCACTTATAGAGGGAATGTAAAAACCGCTACCCTTGAACTGAATTACAAAACAGAACAGAGTCACACGTTTAGAAAACACACTATGGCTGCTTAACGGGAAAGGTGAGGTGGGGTGATGCATAAAACAAGGGTTTCAAATTAGCTCAGATACCGTTCCATAAACCCAATATGTAATAGACAAGACCTACTCCTTGCTCAGTGAATTGGACTCAACACCCCCTATTCACGGCCCAAGAATATATCTGACTAGTAAGAATCTTAAAACCTATGTATTGATATCTCTTTGTAAGTGAGTCAAGTGGGTGTAAAGTGGCATAAACACAGCAGTGAAAAGCAGCTAAACCCCATTATAAAAATCAATTACTTTTAAAAACCTGTGAAACAAAGACAGTGAAAGAGAGAGAAATTCTTACAAAATTCGTTTAGGGGCAGTTATGCTACCTGGATTGACCATATCTAGACCCACAGCTGATTGAGACATAAGGGTGGACACTCTTGGGGCTGAGAGGTTTGGTGAGGTTGGGTGAGCAAACGCAGACCCTTTAAAGTAATACTGCGTGGTACCCATCCCATGGGTTCCAAATCTCCAGGTTCAAGGGCATCTTCCTACATCGAAAACATGCATGAGAAACCCAGAAGATGGTACACCGTGTGATCGCGAAAGGTTTCTAAACGCACCTCATTTCTCATCTCCTTGTGCTCGGGTTCGCCATTCCAGCTGCTTTACTAGCAACCTCCCTCCTTGGAGAATCATCACCTTTAACCTCCTGTTCCGTACAGGTTGCAATTTGTCCTGAGGATGAACGAGAAGAGGGGAAAACAATGAGAGACTAGCTCTAGGTGTTGGGACAGGCACAGTTCACTCTATTTTCCCATCAGGAAGAAGAATTAAGCACAGGCTCAGCCTGCCGCCCGGGACCAGAATAGGGCCTGAAGCAATCCTGCGCTTTTGCGGCCAGCTCCCAAGAAAGCGAGTTGAAAAATGGAGCTCAGGGGCACTGCAATTCACAAACCTGCAGACTTATAAATGACCACTCTCGTCCACAAATATATTGAGGGAAGGCAACGAAGAGGATTTGAAAACAAGGCAGAATTGCAGGAAACAGATTTCAGGAGGGAGATTCGAATCGCCTTTAAAGCACAGGAAAAACGGCAAAACCTCGACAATGATGCCCTTGGCCAAAAAGGGCGTATGCGTTTTTTCCTGAATATATTCAGGAAAAAACGCATACGCCCTTTTTGGCCAACCAAGCAACCTGGAAAGGCAAATCAGCGCTACAAAGAAGTCTCGCTTCCCATCGGTCAAAAGGGCCATGCTGAATAAAGTGTCAAAACCAGAAATGCAGGGCAGGCCATGGAGAAACGGGAGCCTTGCTACGCTGATGGGCGGGATGTAAATTGCCAACAGCCACTCTGGAGAAGTGTACGGTGTGTCCTGAAACATCTAAATAACTCAGCTTAGAGAGCATAGGGCACTTCCACTTATGGGCGTATAAATTGGGAAAACTAAAAATCAGCAAGACACAGGCACCCCAACGTTTAGGGCTGCTCTGTTGACAAGAACCTCCAACTTCGTTACACCTTAAAAATCCCAGGAAAGAGAAAAATGGATAAAGATGTTGTGGTCCTTATGTACAATGGAATATCACTCAGCCATGAAATCAACGTCATAAGGCTAGTAGCAGCATGATGAGTGGATTTAGGTACGACGATTCTAAGTGAAATAAGTCACACAGAAAAAGACACTTATCATAAGATATCACTTATAGAGGGAATGTAAAAACCGCTACCCTTGAACTGAATTACAAAACAGAACAGAGTCACACGTTTAGAAAACACACTATGGCTGCTTAACGGGAAAGGTGAGGTGGGGTGATGCATAAAACAAGGGTTTCAAATTAGCTCAGATACCGTTCCATAAACCCAATATGTAATAGACAAGACCTACTCCTTGCTCAGTGAATTGGACTCAACACCCCCTATTCAGGGCCCAAGGATATATCTGACTAGTAAGAATCTTAAAACCTATGTATTGATATCTCTCTGTAAGTGAGTCAAGTGGGTGTAAAGTGGCATAAACACAGCAGTGAAAAGCAGCTAAACCCCATTATAAAAATCAATTACTTTTAAAAACCTGTGAAACAAAGACAGTGAAAGAGAGAGAAATTCTTACAAAATTCGTTTAGGGGCAGTTATGCTACCTGGATTGACCATATCTAGACCCACAGCTGATTGAGACATAAGGGTGGACACTCTTGGGGCTGAGAGGTTTGGTGAGGTTGGGTGAGCAAACGCAGACCCTTTAAATTAATACTGCGTGGTGCCCATCCCATGGGTTCCAAATCTCCAGGTTCAAGGGCATCTTCCTACATCGAAAACATGCATGAGAAACCCAGAAGATGGTACACCGTGTGATCGCGAAAGGTTTCTAAACGCACCTCATTTCTCATCTCCTTGTGCTCGGGTTCGCCATTCCAGCTGCTTTACTAGCAACCTCCCTCCTTGGAGAATCATCACCTTTAACCTCCTGTTCCGTACAGGTTGCAATTTGTCCTGAGGATGAACGAGAAGAGGGGAAAACAATGAGAGACTAGCTCTAGGTGTTGGGACAGGCACAGTTCACTCTATTTTCCCATCAGGAAGAAGAATTAAGCACAGGCTCAGCCTGCCGCCCGGGACCAGAATAGGGCCTGAAGCAATCCTGCGCTTTTGCGGCCAGCTCCCAAGAAAGCGAGTTGAAAAATGGAGCTCAGGGGCACTGCAATTCACAAACCTGCAGACTTATAAATGACCACTCTCGTCCACAAATATATTGAGGGAAGGCAACGAAGAGGATTTGAAAACAAGGCAGAATTGCAGGAAACAGATTTCAGGAGGGAGATTCGAATCGCCTTTAAAGCACAGGAAAAACGGCAAAACCTCGACAATGATGCCCTTGGCCAAAAAGGGCGTATGCGTTTTTTCCTGAATATATTCAGGAAAAAACGCATACGCCCTTTTTGGCCAAGCAAGCAACCTGGAAAGGCAAATCAGCGCTACAAAGAAGTCTCGCTTCCCATCGGTCAAAAGGGCCATGCTGAATAAAGTGTCAAAACCAGAAATGCAGGGCAGGCCATGGAGAAACGGGAGCCTTGCTACGCTGATGGGCGGGATGTAAATTGCCAACAGCCACTCTGGAGAAGTGTACGGTGTGTCCTGAAACATCTAAAAAACTCAGCTTAGAGAGCATAGGGCACTTCCACTTATGGGCGTATAAATTGGGAAAACTAAAAATCAGCAAGACACAGGCACCCCAACGTTTAGGGCTGCTCTGTTGACAAGAACCTCCAACTTCGTTACACCTTAAAAATCCCAGGAAAGAGAAAAATGGATAAAGATGTTGTGGTCCTTATGTACAATGGAATATCACTCAGCCATGAAATCAACGTCATAAGGCTAGTAGCAGCATGATGAGTGGATTTAGGTACGACGATTCTAAGTGAAATAAGTCACACAGAAAAAGACACTTATCATAAGATATCACTTATAGAGGGAATGTAAAAACCGCTACCCTTGAACTGAATTACAAAACAGAACAGAGTCACACGTTTAGAAAACACACTATGGCTGCGTAACGGGAAAGGTGAGGTGGGGTGATGCATAAAACAAGGGTTTCAAATTAGCTCAGATACCGTTCCATAAACCCAATATGTAATAGACAAGACCTACTCCTTGCTCAGTGAATTGGACTCAACACCCCCTATTCAGGGCCCAAGGATATATCTGACTAGTAAGAATCTTAAAACCTATGTATTGATATCTCTCTGTAAGTGAGTCAAGTGGGTGTAAAGTGGCATAAACACAGCAGTGAAAAGCAGCTAAACCCCATTATAAAAATCAATTACTTTTAAAAACCTGTGAAACAAAGACAGTGAAAGAGAGAGAAATTCTTACAAAATTCGTTTAGGGGCAGTTATGCTACCTGGATTGACCATATCTAGACCCACAGCTGATTGAGACATAAGGGTGGACACTCTTGGGGCTGAGAGGTTTGGTGAGGTTGGGTGAGCAAACGCAGACCCTTTAAAGTAATACTGCGTGGTACCCATCCCATGGGTCCCAAATCTCCAGGTTCAAGGGCATCTTCCTACATCGAAAACATGCATGAGAAACCCAGAAGATGGTACACCGTGTGATCGGGAAAGGTTTCTAAAACGCACCTCATTTCTCATGTCCTTGTGCTCGGGTTCGCCATTCCAGCCGCATTACTAGCAATCTCCCTCCTTGGAGAATCAGCACCTTTAACCTCCTGTTCCGTACAGGTTGCAATTTGTCCTGAGGATGAACGGGAAGAAGGGGGAACCAATGAGAGACTAGCTCTAGGTGTTGGGACAGGCACAGGTCACTCTATTTTCCCATCAGGAAGAAGAATTAAGCACAGGCTCAGCCTGCCGCCCGGGACCAGAATAGGGCCTGAAGCAATCCTGCGCTTTTGCGGCCAGCTCCCAAGAAAGCGAGTTGAAAAATGGAGCTCAGGGGCACTGCAATTCACAAACCTGCAGACTTATAAATGATCACTCTCGTCCACAAATATATTGAGGGAAGGCAACGAAGAGGATTTGAAAGCAAGGCAGAATTGCAGGAAACAGATTTCAGGAGGGAGATTCGAATCGCCTTTAAAGCACAGGAAAAGCGGCAAAACCTCGTCAATGATGCCCTTGGCCAAAAAGGGCATATGCGTTTTTTCCTGAATATATTCAGGAAAAAACGCATACGCCCTTTTTGGCCAACCAAGCAACCTGGAAAGGCAAATCAGCGCTACAAAGAAGTCTCGCTTCCCATCGGTCAAAAGGGCCATGCTGAATAAAGTGTCAAAACCAGAAATGCAGGACAGGCCATGGAGAAACGGGAGCCTTGCTACGCTGATGGGTGGGATGTAAATTGCCAACAGCCACCCTGGAGAAGTGTACGGTGTGTCCTGAAACATCTAAAAAAGTCAGCTTAGAGAGCATAGGGCACTTCCACTCATGGGCGTATAAAGTGGGAAAATTAAAAACCAGCAAGACACAGGCACCCCAATGTTTAGGGCTGCTCTGTTGACAAGAACCTCCAACTTCGTTACACCTTAAAAATCCCAGGAAAGAGAAAAATGGATAAAGATGCTGTGGTCCTTATGTACAATGGAATATCACTCAGCCATGAAATCAACGTCATAAGGCTAGTAGCAGCATGATGAGTGGATTTAGGTACGACGATTCTAAGTGAAATAAGTCACACAGAAAAAGACACTTATCATAAGATATCACTTATAGAGGGAATGTAAAAACCGCTACCCTTGAACTGAATTACAAAACAGAACAGAGTCACACGTTTAGAAAACACCCTATGGCTGCTTAACGGGAAAGGTGAGGTGGGGTGATGCATAAAACAAGGGTTTCAAATTAGCTCAGATACCGTTCCATAAACCCAATATGTACTAGACAAGACCTACTCCTTGCTCAGTGAATTGGACTCAAAACCCCCTATTCACGGCCCAAGAATATATCTGACTAGTAAGAATCTTAAAACCTATGTATTGATATCTCTCTGTAAGTGAGTCATGTGGGTGTAAAGTGACATAAACACAGCAGTGAAAAGCAGCTAAACCCCATTATGAAAATCAATTACTTTTAAAAACCTGTGAAAAAAAGACAGTGAAAGAGAGAGAAATTCTTACAAAATTCTTTTAGGGGCAGTTATGCTACCTGGATTGACCATATCTAGACCCACAGCTGATTGAGACATAAGGGTGGACACTCTTGGGGCTGAGAGGTTTGGTGAGGTTGGGTGAGCAAACGCAGACCCTTTAAATTAATACTGCGTGGTGCCCATCCCATGGGTTCCAAATCTCCAGGTTCAAGGGCATCTTCCTACATCGAAAACATGCATGAGAAACCCAGAAGATGGTACACCGTGTGATCGCGAAAGGTTTCTAAACGCACCTCATTTCTCATCTCCTTGTGCTCGGGTTCGCCATTCCAGCTGCTTTACTAGCAACCTCCCTCCTTGGAGAATCATCACCTTTAACCTCCTGTTCCGTACAGGTTGCAATTTGTCCTGAGGATGAACGAGAAGAGGGGAAAACAATGAGAGACTAGCTCTAGGTATTGGGACAGGCACAGTTCACTCTATTTTCCCATCAGGAAGAAGAATTAAGCACAGGCTCAGCCTGCCGCCCGGGACCAGAATAGGGCCTGAAGCAATCCTGCGCTTTTGCGGCCAGCTCCCAAGAAAGCGAGTTGAAAAATGGAGCTCAGGGGCACTGCAATTCACAAACCTGCAGACTTATAAATGACCACTCTCGTCCACAAATATATTGAGGGAAGGCAACGAAGAGGATTTGAAAACAAGGCAGAATTGCAGGAAACAGATTTCAGGAGGGAGATTCGAATCGCCTTTAAAGCACAGGAAAAACGGCAAAACCTCGACAATGATGCCCTTGGCCAAAAAGGGCGTATGCGTTTTTTCCTGAATATATTCAGGAAAAAACGCATACGCCCTTTTTGGCCAAGCAAGCAACCTGGAAAGGCAAATCAGCGCTACAAAGAAGTCTCGCTTCCCATCGGTCAAAAGGGCCATGCTGAATAAAGTGTCAAAACCAGAAATGCAGGGCAGGCCATGGAGAAACGGGAGCCTTGCAACGCTGATGGGCGGGATGTAAATTGCCAACAGCCACTCTGGAGAAGTGTACGGTGTGTCCTGAAACATCTAAAAAACTCAGCTTAGAGAGCATAGGGCACTTCCACTTATGGGCGTATAAATTGGGAAAACTAAAAATCAGCAAGACACAGGCACCCCAACGTTTAGGGCTGCTCTGTTGACAAGAACCTCCACTTCTTTACACCTTAAATATCTCAGGATAGAGAAAAATGGATAAATAAGTTGTGGTCCTTATGTACAATGGAATATCACTCAGCCATGAAATCAACGTCATAAGGCTAGTAGCAGCATGATGAGTGGATTTAGGTACGACGATTCTAAGTGAAATAAGTCACACAGAAAAAGACACTTATCATAAGATATCACTTATAGAGGGAATGTAAAAACCGCTACCCTTGAACTGAATTACAAAACAGAACAGAGTCACACGTTTAGAAAACACACTATGGCTGCGTAACGGGAAAGGTGAGGTGGGGTGATGCATAAAACAAGGGTTTCAAATTAGCTCAGATACCGTTCCATAAACCCAATATGTAATAGACAAGACCTACTCCTTGCTCAGTGAATTGGACTCAACACCCCCTATTCACGGCCCAAGAATATATCTGACTAGTAAGAATCTTAAAACCTATGTATTGATATCTCTCTGTAAGTGAGTAAAGTGGGTGTAAAGTGGCATAAACACAGCAGTGAAAAGCAGATAAACCCCATTATAAAAATCAATTACTTTTAAAAACCTGTGAAAAAAAGACAGTGAAAGAGAGAGAAATTCTTACAAAATTCGTTTAGGGGCAGTTATGCTACCTGGATTGACCATATCTAGACCCACAGCTGATTGAGACATAAGGGTGGACACTCTTGGAGCTGAGAGGTTTGGTGAGGTTGGGTGAGGAAACAAAGACCCTTTAAAGTAATACTGCGTGGTACCCATCCCATGGGTCCCAAATCTCCAGGTTCAAGGGCATCTTCCTACATCGAAAACATGCATGAGAAACCCAGAAGATGGTACACCGTGTGATCGCGAAAGGTTTCTAAACGCACCTCATTTCTCATCTCCTTGTGCTCGGGTTCGCCATTCCAGCTGCTTTACTAGCAACCTCCCTCCTTGGAGAATCATCACCTTTAACCTCCTGTTCCGTACAGGTTGCAATTTGTCCTGAGGATGAACGAGAAGAGGGGAAAACAATGAGAGACTAGCTCTAGGTGTTGGGACAGGCACAGTTCACTCTATTTTCCCATCAGGAAGAAGAATTATGCACAGGCTCAGCCTGCCGCACGGGACCAGAATAGGGCCTGAAGCAATCCTGCGCTTTTGCGGCCAGCTCCCAAGAAAGCGAGTTGAAAAATGGAGCTCAGGGGCACTGCAATTCACAAACCTGCAGATTTATAAATGACCACTCTCGTCCACAAATATATTGAGGGAAGGCAACGAAGAGGATTTGAAAGCAAGGCAGAATTGCAGGAAACAGATTTCAGGAGGGAGATTCGAATCGCCTTTAAAGCACAGGAAAAGCGGCAAAACCTCGACAATGATGCCCTTGGCCAAAAAGGGCGTATGCGTTTTTTCCTGAATATATTCAGGAAAAAACGCATACGCCCTTTTTGGCCAAGCAAGCAACCTGGAAAGGCAAATCAGCGCTACAAAGAAGTCTCGCTTCCCATCGGTCAAAAGGGCCATGCTGAATAAAGTGTCAAAACCAGAAATGCAGGGCAGGCCATGGAGAAATGGGAGGCTTGCTACGCTGATGGGCGGGATGTAAATTGCCAACAGCCACTCTGGAGAAGTGTACGGTGTGTCGTGAAACATCTAAAAAACTCAGCTTAGAGAGCATAGGGCACTTCCACTCATGGGCGTATAAAGTGGGAAAATTAAAAACCAGCAAGACACAGGCACCCCAAAGTTTAGGGCTGCTCTGTTGACAAGAACCTCCAACTTCGTTACACCTTAAATATCCCAGGAAAGAGAAAAATGGATAAAGATGTTGTGGTCTTTATGTACAATGGAATATCACTCAGCCATGAAATCAACGTCATAAGGCTAGTAGCAGCATGATGAGTGGATTTAGGTACGACGATTCTAAGTGAAATAAGTCACACAGAAAAAGACACTTATCATAAGATATCACTTATAGAGGGAATGTAAAAACCGCTACCCTTGAACTGAATTACAAAACAGAACAGAGTCACACGTTTAGAAAACACACTATGGCTGCTTAACGGGAAAGGTGAGGTGGGGTGATGCATAAAACAAGGGTTTCAAATTAGCTCAGATACCGTTCCATAAACCCAATATGTAATAGACAAGACCTACTCCTTGCTCAGTGAATTGGACTCAACACCCCCTATTCACGGCCCAAGAATATATCTGACTAGTAAGAATCTTAAAACCTATGTATTGATATCTCTTTGTAAGTGAGTCAAGTGGGTGTAAAGTGGAATAAACACAGCAGTGAAAAGCAGCTAAACCCCATTATAAAAATCAATTACTTTTAAAAACCTGTGAAACAAAGACAGTGAAAGAGAGAGAAATTCTTACAAAATTCGTTTAGGGGCAGTTATGCTACCTGGATTGACCATATCTAGACCCACAGCTGATTGAGACATAAGGGTGGACACTCTTGGGGCTGAGAGGTTTGGTGAGGTTGGGTGAGCAAACGCAGACCCTTTAAAGTAATACTGCGTGGTACCCATCCCATGGGTCCCAAATCTCCAGGTTCAAGGGCATCTTCCTACATCGAAAACATGCATGAGAAACCCAGAAGATGGTACACCGTGTGATCGGGAAAGGTTTCTAAAACGCACCTCATTTCTCATGTCCTTGTGCTCGGGTTCGCCATTCCAGCCGCATTACTAGCAATCTCCCTCCTTGGAGAATCAGCACCTTTAACCTCCTGTTCCGTACAGGTTGCAATTTGTCCTGAGGATGAACGGGAAGAAGGGGGAAACAATGAGAGACTAGCTCTAGGTGTTGGGACAGGCACAGGTCACTCTATTTTCCCATCAGGAAGAAGAATTAAGCACAGGCTCAGCCTGCCGCCCGGGACCAGAATAGGGCCTGAAGCAATCCTGCGCTTTTGCGGCCAGCTCCCAAGAAAGCGAGTTGAAAAATGGAGCTCAGGGGCACTGCAATTCACAAACCTGCAGACTTATAAATGATCACTCTCGTCCACAAATATATTGAGGGAAGGCAACGAAGAGGATTTGAAAGCAAGGCAGAATTGCAGGAAACAGATTTCAGGAGGGAGATTCGAATCGCCTTTAAAGCACAGGAAAAGCGGCAAAACCTCGTCAATGATGCCCTTGGCCAAAAAGGGCGTATGCGTTTTTTCCTGAATATATTCAGGAAAAAACGCATACGCCCTTTTTGGCCAACCAAGCAACCTGGAAAGGCAAATCAGCGCTACAAAGAAGTCTCGCTTCCCATCGGTCAAAAGGGCCATGCTGAATAAAGTGTCAAAACCAGAAATGCAGGACAGGCCATGGAGAAACGGGAGCCTTGCTACGCTGATGGGTGGGATGTAAATTGCCAACAGCCACCCTGGAGAAGTGTACGGTGTGTCCTGAAACATCTAAAAAACTCAGCTTAGAGAGCATAGGGCACTTCCACTCATGGGCGTATAAAGTGGGAAAATTAAAAACCAGCAAGACACAGGCACCCCAATGTTTAGGGCTGCTCTGTTGACAAGAACCTCCAACTTCGTTACACCTTAAAAATCCCAGGAAAGAGAAAAATGGATAAAGATGTTGTGGTCCTTATGTACAATGGAATATCACTCAGCCATGAAATCAACGTCATAAGGCTAGTAGCAGCATGATGAGTGGATTTAGGTACGACGATTCTAAGTGAAATAAGTCACACAGAAAAAGACACTTATCATAAGATATCACTTATAGAGGGAATGTAAAAACCGCTACCCTTGAACTGAATTACAAAACAGAACAGAGTCACACGTTTAGAAAACACACTATGGCTGCTTAACGGGAAAGGTGAGGTGGGGTGATGCATAAAACAAGGGTTTCAAATTAGCTCAGATACCGTTCCATAAACCCAATATGTACTAGACAAGACCTACTCCTTGCTCAGTGAATTGGACTCAAAACCCCCTATTCACGGCCCAAGAATATATCTGACTAGTAAGAATCTTAAAACCTATGTATTGATATCTCTCTGTAAGTGAGTCATGTGGGTGTAAAGTGACATAAACACAGCAGTGAAAAGCAGCTAAACCCCATTATAAAAATCAATTACTTTTAAAAACCTGTGAAAAAAAGACAGTGAAAGAGAGAGAAATTCTTACAAAATTCTTTTAGGGGCAGTTATGCTACCTGGATTGACCATATCTAGACCCACAGCTGATTGAGACATAAGGGTGGACACTCTTGGGGCTGAGAGGTTTGGTGAGGTTGGGTGAGGAAACGCAGACCCTTTAAAGTAACACTGCGTGGTACCCATCCCATGGGTTCCAAATCTCCAGGTTCAAGGGCATCTTCCTACATCGAAAACATGCATGAGAAACCCAGAAGATGGTACACCGTGTGATCGCGAAAGGTTTCTAAACTCACCTCATTTCTCATCTCCTTGTGCTCGGGTTCGCCATTCCAGCTGCTTTACTAGCAACCTCCCTCCTTGGAGAATCATCACCTTTAACCTCCTGTTCCGTACAGGTTGCAATTTGTCCTGAGGATGAACGAGAAGAGGGGAAAACAATGAGAGACTAGCTCTAGGTGTTGGGACAGGCACAGTTCGCTCTATTTTCCCATCAGGAAGAAGAATTAAGCACAGGCTCAGCCTGCCGCCCGGGACCAGAATAGGGCCTGAAGCAATCCTGCGCTTTTGCGGCCAGCTCCCAAGAAAGCGAGTTGAAAAATGGAGCTCAGGGGCACTGCAATTCACAAACCTGCAGACTTATAAATGACCACTCTCGTCCACAAATATATTGAGGGAAGGCAACGAAGAGGATTTGAAAGCAAGGCAGAATTGCAGGAAACAGATTTCAGGAGGGAGATTCGAATCGCCTTTAAAGCACAGGAAAAGCGGCAAAACCTCGACAATGATGCCCTTGGCCAAAAAGGGCGTATGCGTTTTTTCCTGAATATATTCAGGAAAAAACGCATACGCCCTTTTTGGCCAAGCAAGCAACCTGGAAAGGCAAATCAGCGCTACAAAGAAGTCTCGCTTCCCATCGGTCAAAAGGGCCATGCTGAATAAAGTGTCAAAACCAGAAATGCAGGGCAGGCCATGGAGAAACGGGAGGCTTGCTACGCTGATGGGCGGGATGTAAATTGCCAACAGCCACTCTGGAGAAGTGTACGGTGTGTCGTGAAACATCTAAAAAACTCAGCTTAGAGAGCATAGGGCACTTCCACTCATGGGCGTATAAAGTGGGAAAATTAAAAACCAGCAAGACACAGGCACCCCAAAGTTTAGGGCTGCTCTGTTGACAAGAACCTCCAACTTCGTTACACCTTAAATATCCCAGGAAAGAGAAAAATGGATAAAGATGTTGTGGTCTTTATGTACAATGGAATATCACTCAGCCATGAAATCAACGTCATAAGGCTAGTAGCAGCATGATGAGTGGATTTAGGTACGACGATTCTAAGTGAAATAAGTCACACAGAAAAAGACACTTATCATAAGATATCACTTATAGAGGGAATGTAAAAACCGCTACCCTTGAACTGAATTACAAAACAGAACAGAGTCACACGTTTAGAAAACACACTATGGCTGCTTAACGGGAAAGGTGAGGTGGGGTGATGCATAAAACAAGGGTTTCAAATTAGCTCAGATACCGTTCCATAAACCCAATATGTAATAGACAAGACCTACTCCTTGCTCAGTGAATTGGACTCAACACCCCCTATTCACGGCCCAAGAATATATCTGACTAGTAAGAATCTTAAAACCTATGTATTGATATCTCTTTGTAAGTGAGTCAAGTGGGTGTAAAGTGGAATAAACACAGCAGTGAAAAGCAGCTAAACCCCATTATAAAAATCAATTACTTTTAAAAACCTGTGAAACAAAGACAGTGAAAGAGAGAGAAATTCTTACAAAATTCGTTTAGGGGCAGTTATGCTACCTGGATTGACCATATCTAGACCCACAGCTGATTGAGACATAAGGGTGGACACTCTTGGGGCTGAGAGGTTTGGTGAGGTTGGGTGAGCAAACGCAGACCCTTTAAAGTAATACTGCGTGGTACCCATCCCATGGGTCCCAAATCTCCAGGTTCAAGGGCATCTTCCTACATCGAAAACATGCATGAGAAACCCAGAAGATGGTACACCGTGTGATCGGGAAAGGTTTCTAAAACGCACCTCATTTCTCATGTCCTTGTGCTCGGGTTCGCCATTCCAGCCGCATTACTAGCAATCTCCCTCCTTGGAGAATCAGCACCTTTAACCTCCTGTTCCGTACAGGTTGCAATTTGTCCTGAGGATGAACGGGAAGAAGGGGGAAACAATGAGAGACTAGCTCTAGGTGTTGGGACAGGCACAGGTCACTCTATTTTCCCATCAGGAAGAAGAATTAAGCACAGGCTCAGCCTGCCGCCCGGGACCAGAATAGGGCCTGAAGCAATCCTGCGCTTTTGCGGCCAGCTCCCAAGAAAGCGAGTTGAAAAATGGAGCTCAGGGGCACTGCAATTCACAAACCTGCAGACTTATAAATGATCACTCTCGTCCACAAATATATTGAGGGAAGGCAACGAAGAGGATTTGAAAGCAAGGCAGAATTGCAGGAAACAGATTTCAGGAGGGAGATTCGAATCGCCTTTAAAGCACAGGAAAAGCGGCAAAACCTCGTCAATGATGCCCTTGGCCAAAAAGGGCGTATGCGTTTTTTCCTGAATATATTCAGGAAAAAACGCATACGCCCTTTTTGGCCAACCAAGCAACCTGGAAAGGCAAATCAGCGCTACAAAGAAGTCTCGCTTCCCATCGGTCAAAAGGGCCATGCTGAATAAAGTGTCAAAACCAGAAATGCAGGACAGGCCATGGAGAAACGGGAGCCTTGCTACGCTGATGGGTGGGATGTAAATTGCCAACAGCCACCCTGGAGAAGTGTACGGTGTGTCCTGAAACATCTAAAAAACTCAGCTTAGAGAGCATAGGGCACTTCCACTCATGGGCGTATAAAGTGGGAAAATTAAAAACCAGCAAGACACAGGCACCCCAATGTTTAGGGCTGCTCTGTTGACAAGAACCTCCAACTTCGTTACACCTTAAAAATCCCAGGAAAGAGAAAAATGGATAAAGATGTTGTGGTCCTTATGTACAATGGAATATCACTCAGCCATGAAATCAACGTCATAAGGCTAGTAGCAGCATGATGAGTGGATTTAGGTACGACGATTCTAAGTGAAATAAGTCACACAGAAAAAGACACTTATCATAAGATATCACTTATAGAGGGAATGTAAAAACCGCTACCCTTGAACTGAATTACAAAACAGAACAGAGTCACACGTTTAGAAAACACACTATGGCTGCTTAACGGGAAAGGTGAGGTGGGGTGATGCATAAAACAAGGGTTTCAAATTAGCTCAGATACCGTTCCATAAACCCAATATGTACTAGACAAGACCTACTCCTTGCTCAGTGAATTGGACTCAAAACCCCCTATTCACGGCCCAAGAATATATCTGACTAGTAAGAATCTTAAAACCTATGTATTGATATCTCTCTGTAAGTGAGTCATGTGGGTGTAAAGTGACATAAACACAGCAGTGAAAAGCAGCTAAACCCCATTATAAAAATCAATTACTTTTAAAAACCTGTGAAAAAAAGACAGTGAAAGAGAGAGAAATTCTTACAAAATTCTTTTAGGGGCAGTTATGCTACCTGGATTGACCATATCTAGACCCACAGCTGATTGAGACATAAGGGTGGACACTCTTGGGGCTGAGAGGTTTGGTGAGGTTGGGTGAGGAAACGCAGACCCTTTAAAGTAACACTGCGTGGTACCCATCCCATGGGTTCCAAATCTCCAGGTTCAAGGGCATCTTCCTACATCGAAAACATGCATGAGAAACCCAGAAGATGGTACACCGTGTGATCGCGAAAGGTTTCTAAACTCACCTCATTTCTCATCTCCTTGTGCTCGGGTTCGCCATTCCAGCTGCTTTACTAGCAACCTCCCTCCTTGGAGAATCATCACCTTTAACCTCCTGTTCCGTACAGGTTGCAATTTGTCCTGAGGATGAACGAGAAGAGGGGAAAACAATGAGAGACTAGCTCTAGGTGTTGGGACAGGCACAGTTCGCTCTATTTTCCCATCAGGAAGAAGAATTAAGCACAGGCTCAGCCTGCCGCCCGGGACCAGAATAGGGCCTGAAGCAATCCTGCGCTTTTGCGGCCAGCTCCCAAGAAAGCGAGTTGAAAAATGGAGCTCAGGGGCACTGCAATTCACAAACCTGCAGACTTATAAATGACCACTCTCGTCCACAAATATATTGAGGGAAGGCAACGAAGAGGATTTGAAAGCAAGGCAGAATTGCAGGAAACAGATTTCAGGAGGGAGATTCGAATCGCCTTTAAAGCACAGGAAAAGCGGCAAAACCTCGACAATGATGCCCTTGGCCAAAAAGGGCGTATGCGTTTTTTCCTGAATATATTCAGGAAAAAACGCATACGCCCTTTTTGGCCAAGCAAGCAACCTGGAAAGGCAAATCAGCGCTACAAAGAAGTCTCGCTTCCCATCGGTCAAAAGGGCCATGCTGAATAAAGTGTCAAAACCAGAAATGCAGGGCAGGCCATGGAGAAACGGGAGGCTTGCTACGCTGATGGGCGGGATGTAAATTGCCAACAGCCACTCTGGAGAAGTGTACGGTGTGTCGTGAAACATCTAAAAAACTCAGCTTAGAGAGCATAGGGCACTTCCACTCATGGGCGTATAAAGTGGGAAAATTAAAAACCAGCAAGACACAGGCACCCCAAAGTTTAGGGCTGCTCGGTTGACAAGAACCTCCAACTTCGTTACACCTTAAATATCCCAGGAAAGAGAAAAATGGATAAAGATGTTGTGGTCTTTATGTACAATGGAATATCACTCAGCCATGAAATCAACGTCATAAGGCTAGTAGCAGCATGATGTGTGGATTTAGGTATGACGATTCTAAGTGAAATAAGTCACACAGATAAAGACACTTATCATAAGATATCACTTATAGAGGGAATGTAAAAACCGCTACCCTTGAACTGAATTACAAAACAGAACAGAGTCACACGTTTAGAAAACACACTATGGCTGCTTAACGGGAAAGGTGAGGTGGGGTGATGCATAAAACAAGGGTTTCAAATTAGCTCAGATACCGTTCCATAAACCCAATATGTAATAGACAAGACCTACTCCTTGCTCAGTGAATTGGACTCAACACCCCCTATTCAGGGCCCAAGAATATATCTGACTAGTAAGAATCTTAAAACCTATATATTGATATCTCTCTGTAAGTGAGTCAAGTGGGTGTAAAGTGGCATAAACACAGCAGTGAAAAGCAGCTAAACCCCATTATAAAAATCAATTACTTTTAAAAACCTGTGAAACAAAGACAGTGAAAGAGAGAGAAATTCTTACAAAATTCGTTTAGGGGCAGTTATGCTACCTGGATTGACCATATCTAGACCCACAGCTGATTGAGACATAAGGGTGGACACTCTTGGGGCTGAGAGGTTTGGTGAGGTTGGGTGAGCAAACGCAGACCCTTTAAAGTAATACTGCGTGGTACCCATCCCATGGGTCCCAAATCTCCAGGTTCAAGGGCATCTTCCTACATCGAAAACATGCATGAGAAACCCAGAAGATGGTACACCGTGTGATCGGGAAAGGTTTCTAAAACGCACCTCATTTCTCATGTCCTTGTGCTCGGGTTCGCCATTCCAGCCGCATTACTAGCAATCTCCCTCCTTGGAGAATCAGCACCTTTAACCTCCTGTTCCGTACAGGTTGCAATTTGTCCTGAGGATGAACGGGAAGAAGGGGGAACCAATGAGAGACTAGCTCTAGGTGTTGGGACAGGCACAGGTCACTCTATTTTCCCATCAGGAAGAAGAATTAAGCACAGGCTCAGCCTGCCGCCCGGGACCAGAATAGGGCCTGAAGCAATCCTGCGCTTTTGCGGCCAGCTCCCAAGAAAGCGAGTTGAAAAATGGAGCTCAGGGGCACTGCAATTCACAAACCTGCAGACTTATAAATGACCACTCTCGTCCACAAATATATTGAGGGAAGGCAACGAAGAGGATTTGAAAACAAGGCAGAATTGCAGGAAACAGATTTCAGGAGGGAGATTCGAATCGCCTTTAAAGCACAGGAAAAACGGCAAAACCTCGACAATGATGCCCTTGGCCAAAAAGGGCGTATGCGTTTTTTCCTGAATATATTCAGGAAAAAACGCATACGCCCTTTTTGGCCAACCAAGCAACCTGGAAAGGCAAATCAGCGCTACAAAGAAGTCTCGCTTCCCATCGGTCAAAAGGGCCATGCTGAATAAAGTGTCAAAACCAGAAATGCAGGGCAGGCCATGGAGAAACGGGAGCCTTGCTACTCTGATGGGCGGGATGTAAATTGCCAACAGCCACTCTGGAGAAGTGTACGGTGTGTCCTGAAACATCTAAAAAACTCAGCTTAGAGAGCATAGGGCACTTCCACTTATGGGCGTATAAATTGGGAAAACTAAAAATCAGCAAGACACAGGCACCCCAACGTTTAGGGCTGCTCTGTTGACAAGAACCTCCACTTCTTTACACCTTAAATATCTCAGGATAGAGAAAAATGGATAAATAAGTTGTGGTCCTTATGTACAATGGAATATCACTCAGCCATGAAATCAACGTCATAAGGCTAGTAGCAGCATGATGAGTGGATTTAGGTACGACGATTCTAAGTGAAATAAGTCACACAGAAAAAGACACTTATCATAAGATATCACTTATAGAGGGAATGTAAAAACCGCTACCCTTGAACTGAATTACAAAACAGAACAGAGTCACACGTTTAGAAAACACACTATGGCTGCGTAACGGGAAAGGTGAGGTGGGGTGATGCATAAAACAAGGGTTTCAAATTAGCTCAGATACCGTTCCATAAACCCAATATGTAATAGACAAGACCTACTCCTTGCTCAGTGAATTGGACTCAACACCCCCTATTCACGGCCCAAGAATATATCTGACTAGTAAGAATCTTAAAACCTATGTATTGATATCTCTCTGTAAGTGAGTAAAGTGGGTGTAAAGTGGCATAAACACAGCAGTGAAAAGCAGATAAACCCCATTATAAAAATCAATTACTTTTAAAAACCTGTGAAAAAAAGACAGTGAAAGAGAGAGAAATTCTTACAAAATTCGTTTAGGGGCAGTTATGCTACCTGGATTGACCATATCTAGACCCACAGCTGATTGAGACATAAGGGTGGACACTCTTGGAGCTGAGAGGTTTGGTGAGGTTGGGTGAGGAAACAAAGACCCTTTAAAGTAATACTCCGTGGTACCCATCCCATGGGTCCCAAATCTCCAGGTTCAAGGGCATCTTCCTACATCGAAAACATGCATGAGAAACCCAGAAGATGGTACACCGTGTGATCGCGAAAGGTTTCTAAACGCACCTCATTTCTCATCTCCTTGTGCTCGGGTTCGCCATTCCAGCTGCTTTACTAGCAACCTCCCTCCTTGGAGAATCATCACCTTTAACCTCCTGTTCCGTACAGGTTGCAATTTGTCCTGAGGATGAACGAGAAGAGGGGAAAACAATGAGAGACTAGCTCTAGGTGTTGGGACAGGCACAGTTCACTCTATTTTCCCATCAGGAAGAAGAATTAAGCACAGGCTCAGCCTGCCGCACGGGACCAGAATAGGGCCTGAAGCAATCCTGCGCTTTTGCGGCCAGCTCCCAAGAAAGCGAGTTGAAAAATGGAGCTCAGGGGCACTGCAATTCACAAACCTGCAGACTTATAAATGACCACTCTCGTCCACAAATATATTGAGGGAAGGCAACGAAGAGGATTTGAAAGCAAGGCAGAATTGCAGGAAACAGATTTCAGGAGGGAGATTCGAATCGCCTTTAAAGCACAGGAAAAGCGGCAAAACCTCGACAATGATGCCCTTGGCCAAAAAGGGCGTATGCGTTTTTTCCTGAATATATTCAGGAAAAAACGCATACGCCCTTTTTGGCCAAGCAAGCAACCTGGAAAGGCAAATCAGCGCTACAAAGAAGTCTCGCTTCCCATCGGTCAAAAGGGCCATGCTGAATAAAGTGTCAAAACCAGAAATGCAGGGCAGGCCATGGAGAAACGGGAGGCTTGCTACGCTGATGGGCGGGATGTAAATTGCCAACAGCCACTCTGGAGAAGTGTACGGTGTGTCGTGAAACATCTAAAAAACTCAGCTTAGAGAGCATAGGGCACTTCCACTCATGGGCGTATAAAGTGGGAAAATTAAAAACCAGCAAGACCCAGGCACCCCAAAGTTTAGGGCTGCTCTGTTGACAAGAACCTCCAACTTCGTTACACCTTAAATATCCCAGGAAAGAGAAAAATGGATAAAGATGTTGTGGTCTTTATGTACAATGGAATATCACTCAGCCATGAAATCAACGTCATAAGGCTAGTAGCAGCATGATGAGTGGATTTAGGTACGACGATTCTAAGTGAAATAAGTCACACAGAAAAAGACACTTATCATAAGATATCACTTATAGAGGGAATGTAAAAACCGCTACCCTTGAACTGAATTACAAAACAGAACAGAGTCACACGTTTAGAAAACACACTATGGCTGCTTAACGGGAAAGGTGAGGTGGGGTGATGCATAAAACAAGGGTTTCAAATTAGCTCAGATACCGTTCCATAAACCCAATATGTAATAGACAAGACCTACTCCTTGCTCAGTGAATTGGACTCAACACCCCCTATTCACGGCCCAAGAATATATCTGACTAGTAAGAATCTTAAAACCTATGTATTGATATCTCTTTGTAAGTGAGTCAAGTGGGTGTAAAGTGGAATAAACACAGCAGTGAAAAGCAGCTAAACCCCATTATAAAAATCAATTACTTTTAAAAACCTGTGAAACAAAGACAGTGAAAGAGAGAGAAATTCTTACAAAATTCTTTTAGGGGCAGTTATGCTACCTGGATTGACCATATCTAGACCCACAGCTGATTGAGACATAAGGGTGGACACTCTTGGGGCTGAGAGGTTTGGTGAGGTTGGGTGAGGAAACGCAGACCCTTTAAAGTAACACTGCGTGGTACCCATCCCATGGGTTCCAAATCTCCAGGTTCAAGGGCATCTTCCTACATCGAAAACATGCATGAGAAACCCAGAAGATGGTACACCGTGTGATCGCGAAAGGTTTCTAAACGCACCTCATTTCTCATCTCCTTGTGCTCGGGTTCGCCATTCCAGCTGCTTTACTAGCAACCTCCCTCCTTGGAGAATCATCACCTTTAACCTCCTGTTCCGTACAGGTTGCAATTTGACCTGAGGATGAACGAGAAGAGGGGAAAACAATGAGAGACTAGCTCTAGGTGTTGGGACAGGCACAGTTCACTCTATTTTCCCATCAGGAAGAAGAATTAAGCACAGGCTCAGCCTGCCGCCCGGGACCAGAATAGGGCCTGAAGCAATCCTGCGCTTTTGCGGCCAGCTCCCAAGAAAGCGAGTTGAAAAATGGAGCTCAGGGGCACTGCAATTCACAAACCTGCAGACTTATAAATGATCACTCTCGTCCACAAATATATTGAGGGAAAGCAACGAAGAGGATTTGAAAGCAAGGCAGAATTGCAGGAAACAGATTTCAGGAGGTAGATTCGAATCGCCTTTAAAGCACAGGAAAAGCGGCAAAACCTCGTCACTGATGCCCTTGGCCAAAAAGGGCGTATGCGTTTTTTCCTGAATGTATTCAGGAAAAAACGCATACGCCCTTTTTGGCCAACCAAGCAACCTGGAAAGGCAAATCAGCGATACAAAGAAGTCTAGCTTCCCATCGGTCAAAAGGGCCATGCTGAATAAAGTGTCAAAACCAGAAATGCAGGACAGGCCATGGAGAAACGGGAGCCTTGCTACGCTGATGGGCGGGATGTAAATTGCCAACAGCCACTCTGGAGAAGTGTACGGTGTGTCCTGAAACATCTAAAAAACTCAGCTTAGAGAGCATAGGGCACTTCCACTCATGGGCGTATAAAGTGGGAACATTAAAAACCAGCAAGACACAGGCACCCCAAAGATTAGGGCTGCTCTGTTGACAAGAACCTCCAACTTCGTTACACCTTAAATATCCCAGGAAAGAGAAAAATGGATAAAGATGTTGTGGTCCTTATGTACAATGGAATATCACTCAGCCATGAAATCAACGTCATAAGGCTAGTAGCAGCATGATGAGTGGATTTAGGTTCGACGATTCTAAGTGAAATAAGTCACACAGAAAAAGACACTTATCATAAGATATCACTTATAGAGGGAATGTAAAAACCGCTACCCTTGAACTGAATTACAAAACAGAACAGAGTCACACGTTTAGAAAACACACTATGGCTGCTTAACGGGAAAGGTGAGGTGGGGTGATGCATAAAACAAGGGTTTCAAATTAGCTCAGATACCGTTCCATAAACCCAATATGTAATAGACAACACCTACTCCTTGCTCAGTGAATTGGACTCAACACCCCCTATTCACGGCCCAAGAATATATCTGACTAGTAAGAATCTTAAAACCTATGTATTGATATCTCTTAGTAAGTGAGTCAAGTGGGTGTAAAGTGGCATAAACACAGCAGTGAAAAGCAGCTAAACCCCATTATAAAAATCAATTACTTTTAAAACCCTGTGAAAAAAAGACAGTGAAAGAGAGAGAAATTCTTACAAAATTCGTTCAGGGGCAGTTATGCTACCTGGATTGACCATATCTAGACCCACAGCTGATTGAGACATAAGGGTGGACACTCTTGGGGCTGAGAGGTTTGGTGAGATTGGGTGAGCAAACGCAGACCCTTTAAAGTAATAGTGCGTGGTACCCATCCCATGGGTCCCAAATCTCCAGGTTCAAGGGCATCTTCCTACATCGAAAACGTGCATGAGAAACCCAGAAGATGGTACACTGTGTGATCGGGAAAGGTTTCTAAAACGCACCTCATTTCTCATGTCCTTGTGCTCGGGTTCGCCATTCCAGCCGCATTACTAGCAATCTCCCTCCTTGGAGAATCAGCACCTTTAACCTCCTGTTTCGTACAGGTTGCAATTTGTCCTGAGGATGAACGGGAAGAAGTGGGAACCAATGAGAGACTAGCTCTAGGTGTTGGGACAGGCACAGGTAACTCTATTTTCCCATCAGGAAGAAGAATTAAGCACAGGCTCAGCCTGCCGCCCGGGACCAGAATAGGGCCTGAAGCAATCCTGCGCTTTTGCGGCCAGCTCCCAAGAAAGCGAGTTGAAAAATGGAGCTCAGGGGCACTGCAATTCACAAACCTGCAGACTTATAAATGATCACTCTCATCCACAAATATATTGAGGGAAGGCAACGAAGAGGATTTGAAAGCAAGGCAGAATTGCAGGAAACAGATTTCAGGAGGGAGATTCGAATCGCCTTTAAAGCACAGGAAAAGCGGCAAAACCTCGTCAGTGATGCCCTTGGCCAAAAAGGGCGTATGCGTTTTTTCCTGAATATATTCAGGAAAAAACGCATACGCCCTTTTTGGCCAACCAAGCAACCTGGAAAGGCAAATCAGCGCTACAAAGAAGTCTCACTTCCCATCGGTCAAAAGGGCCATGCTGAATAAAGTGTCAAAACAAGAAATGCAGGACAGGCCATGGAGAAACGGGAGCCTTGCTACGCTGATGGGCGGGATGTAAATTGCCAACAGCCACTCTGGAGAAGTGTACGGTGTGTCCTGAAACATCTAAAAAACTCAGCTTAGAGAGCATAGGGCACTTCCACTCATGGGCGTATAACGTGGGAAAATTAAAAACAAGCAAGACACAGGCACCCCAAAGTTTAGGGCTGCTCTGTTGACAAGAACCTACAACTTCGTTACACCTTAAATATCCCAGGAAAGAGAAAAATGGATAAAGATGTTGTGGTCCTTATGTACAATGGAATATCACTCAGCCATGAAATCAACGTCATAAGGCTAGTAGCAGCATGATGAGTGGATTTAGGTACGACGATTCTAAGTGAAATAAGTCACACAGAAAAAGACACTTATCATAAGATATCACTTATAGAGGGAATGTAAAAACCGCTACCCTTGAACTGAATTACAAAACAGAACAGAGTCACACGTTTAGAAAACACACTATGGCTGCTTAACGGGAAAGGTGAGGTGGGGTGATGCATAAAACAAGGGTTTCAAATTAGCTCAGATACCGTTCCATAAACCCAATATGTACTAGACAAGACCTACTCCTTGCTCAGTGAATTGGACTCAAAACCCCCTATTCACGGCCCAAGAATATATCTGACTAGTAAGAATCTTAAAAGCTATGTATTGATATCTCTCTGTAAGTGAGTCATGTGGGTGTAAAGTGACATAAACACAGCATTGAAAAGCAGCTAAACCCCATTATAAAAATCAATTACTTTTAAAAACCTGTGAAAAAAAGACAGTGAAAGAGAGAGAAATTCTTACAAAATTCGTTTAGGGGCAGTTATGCTACCTGGATTGACCATATCTAGACCCACAGCTGATTGAGACATAAGGGTGGACACCCTTGGGGCTGAGAGGTTTGGTGAGGTTGGGTGAGGAAACGCAGACCCTTTAAAGTAATACTGCGTGGTACCCATCCCATGGGTCCCAAATCTCCAGGTTCAAGGGCATCTTCCTACATCGAAAACATGCATGAGAAACCCAGAAGATGGTACACTGTGTGATCGGGAAAGGTTTCTAAAACGCACCTCATTTCTCATGTCCTTGTGCTCGGGTTCGCCATTCCAGCCGCATTACTAGCAATCTCCCTCCTTGGAGAATCAGCACCTTTAACCTCCTGTTCCGTACAGGTTGCAATTTGTCCTGAGGATGAACGGGAAGAAGTGGGAACCAATGAGAGACTAGCTCTAGGTGTTGGGACAGGCACAGGTCACTCTATTTTCCCATCAGGAAGAAGAATTAAGCACAGGCTCAGCCTGCCGCCCGGGACCAGAATAGGGCCTGAAGCAATCCTGCGCTTTTGCGGCCAGCTCCCAAGAAAGCGAGTTGAAAAATGGAGCTCAGGGGCACTGCAATTCACAAACCTGCAGACTTATAAATGATCACTCTCGTCCACAAATATATTGAGGGAAAGCAACGAAGAGGATTTGAAAGCAAGGCAGAATTGCAGGAAACAGATTTCAGGAGGTAGATTCGAATCGCCTTTAAAGCACAGGAAAAGCGGCAAAACCTCGTCACTGATGCCCTTGGCCAAAAAGGGCGTATGCGTTTTTTCCTGAATGTATTCAGGAAAAAACGCATACGCCCTTTTTGGCCAACCAAGCAACCTGGAAAGGCAAATCAGCGATACAAAGAAGTCTAGCTTCCCATCGGTCAAAAGGGCCATGCTGAATAAAGTGTCAAAACCAGAAATGCAGGACAGGCCATGGAGAAACGGGAGCCTTGCTACGCTGATGGGCGGGATGTAAATTGCCAACAGCCACTCTGGAGAAGTGTACGGTGTGTCCTGAAACATCTAAAAAACTCAGCTTAGAGAGCATAGGGCACTTCCACTCATGGGCGTATAAAGTGGGAACATTAAAAACCAGCAAGACACAGGCACCCCAAAGATTAGGGCTGCTCTGTTGACAAGAACCTCCAACTTCGTTACACCTTAAATATCCCAGGAAAGAGAAAAATGGATAAAGATGTTGTGGTCCTTATGTACAATGGAATATCACTCAGCCATGAAATCAACGTCATAAGGCTAGTAGCAGCATGATGAGTGGATTTAGGTTCTACGATTCTAAGTGAAATAAGTCACACAGAAAAAGACACTTATCATAAGATATCACTTATAGAGGGAATGTAAAAACCGCTACCCTTGAACTGAATTACAAAACAGAACAGAGTCACACGTTTAGAAAACACACTATGGCTGCTTAACGGGAAAGGTGAGGTGGGGTGATGCATAAAACAAGGGTTTCAAATTAGCTCAGATACCGTTCCATAAACCCAATATGTAATAGACAAGACCTATTCCTTGCTCAGTGAATTGGACTCAACACCCCCTATTCACGGCCCAAGAATATATCTGACTAGTAAGAATCTTAAAACCTATGTATTGATATCTCTTAGTAAGTGAGTCAAGTGGGTGTAAAGTGGCATAAACACAGCAGTGAAAAGCAGCTAAACCCCATTATAAAAATCAATTACTTTTAAAACCCTGTGAAAAAAAGACAGTGAAAGAGAGAGAAATTCTTACAAAATTCGTTCAGGGGCAGTTATGCTACCTGGATTGACCATATCTAGACCCACAGCTGATTGAGACATAAGGGTGGACACTCTTGGGGCTGAGAGGTTTGGTGAGATTGGGTGAGCAAACGCAGACCCTTTAAAGTAATAGTGCGTGGTACCCATCCCATGGGTCCCAAATCTCCAGGTTCAAGGGCATCTTCCTACATCGAAAACGTGCATGAGAAACCCAGAAGATGGTACACTGTGTGATCGGGAAAGGTTTCTAAAACGCACCTCATTTCTCATGTCCTTGTGCTCGGGTTCGCCATTCCAGCCGCATTACTAGCAATCTCCCTCCTTGGAGAATCAGCACCTTTAACCTCCTGTTTCGTACAGGTTGCAATTTGTCCTGAGGATGAACGGGAAGAAGTGGGAACCAATGAGAGACTAGCTCTAGGTGTTGGGACAGGCACAGGTCACTCTATTTTCCCATCAGGAAGAAGAATTAAGCACAGGCTCAGCCTTCCGCCCGGGACCAGAATAGGGCCTGAGGCAATCCTGCGCTTTTGCGGCCAGCTCCCAAGAAAGCGAGTTGAAAAATGGAGCTCAGGGGCACTGCAATTCACAAACCTGCAGACTTATAAATGATCACTCTCATCCACAAATATATTGAGGGAAGGCAACGAAGAGGATTTGAAAGCAAGGCAGAATTGCAGGAAACAGATTTCAGGAGGGAGATTCGAATCGCCTTTAAAGCACAGGAAAAGCGGCAAAACCTCGTCACTGATGCCCTTGGCCAAAAAGGGCGTATGCGTTTTTTCCTGAATGTATTCAGGAAAAAACGCATACGCCCTTTTTGGCCAACCAAGCAACCTGGAAAGGCAAATCAGCGATACAAAGAAGTCTAGCTTCCCATCGGTCAAAAGGGCCATGCTGAATAAAGTGTCAAAACCAGAAATGCAGGACAGGCCATGGAGAAACGGGAGCCTTGCTACGCTGATGGGCGGGATGTAAATTGCCAACAGCCACTCTGGAGAAGTGTACGGTGTGTCCTGAAACATCTAAAAAACTCAGCTTAGAGAGCATAGGGCACTTCCACTCATGGGCGTATAAAGTGGGAACATTAAAAACCAGCAAGACACAGGCACCCCAAAGATTAGGGCTGCTCTGTTGACAAGAACCTCCAACTTCGTTACACCTTAAATATCCCAGGAAAGAGAAAAATGGATAAAGATGTTGTGGTCCTTATGTACAATGGAATATCACTCAGCCATGAAATCAACGTCATAAGGCTAGTAGCAGCATGATGAGTGGATTTAGGTTCTACGATTCTAAGTGAAATAAGTCACACAGAAAAAGACACTTATCATAAGATATCACTTATAGAGGGAATGTAAAAACCGCTACCCTTGAACTGAATTACAAAACAGAACAGAGTCACACGTTTAGAAAACACACTATGGCTGCTTAACGGGAAAGGTGAGGTGGGGTGATGCATAAAACAAGGGTTTCAAATTAGCTCAGATACCGTTCCATAAACCCAATATGTAATAGACAAGACCTACTCCTTGCTCAGTGAATTGGACTCAACACCCCCTATTCACGGCCCAAGAATATATCTGACTAGTAAGAATCTTAAAACCTATGTATTGATATCTCTTAGTAAGTGAGTCAAGTGGGTGTAAAGTGGCATAAACACAGCAGTGAAAAGCAGCTAAACCCCATTATAAAAATCAATTACTTTTAAAACCCTGTGAAAAAAAGACAGTGAAAGAGAGAGAAATTCTTACAAAATTCGTTCAGGGGCAGTTATGCTACCTGGATTGACCATATCTAGACCCACAGCTGATTGAGACATAAGGGTGGACACTCTTGGGGCTGAGAGGTTTGGTGAGATTGGGTGAGCAAACGCAGACCCTTTAAAGTAATAGTGCGTGGTACCCATCCCATGGGTCCCAAATCTCCAGGTTCAAGGGCATCTTCCTACATCGAAAACGTGCATGAGAAACCCAGAAGATGGTACACTGTGTGATCGGGAAAGGTTTCTAAAACGCACCTCATTTCTCATGTCCTTGTGCTCGGGTTCGCCATTCCAGCCGCATTACTAGCAATCTCCCTCCTTGGAGAATCAGCACCTTTAACCTCCTGTTTCGTACAGGTTGCAATTTGTCCTGAGGATGAACGGGAAGAAGTGGGAACCAATGAGAGACTAGCTCTAGGTGTTGGGACAGGCACAGGTCACTCTATTTTCCCATCAGGAAGAAGAATTAAGCACAGGCTCAGCCTTCCGCCCGGGACCAGAATAGGGCCTGAAGCAATCCTGCGCTTTTGCGGCCAGCTCCCAAGAAAGCGAGTTGAAAAATGGAGCTCAGGGGCACTGCAATTCACAAACCTGCAGACTTATAAATGATCACTCTCATCCACAAATATATTGAGGGAAGGCAACGAAGAGGATTTGAAAGCAAGGCAGAATTGCAGGAAACAGATTTCAGGAGGGAGATTCGAATCGCCTTTAAAGCACAGGAAAAGCGGCAAAACCTCGTCAGTGATGCCCTTGGCCAAAAAGGGCGTATGCGTTTTTTCCTGAATATATTCAGGAAAAAACGCATACGCCCTTTTTGGCCAACCAAGCAACCTGGAAAGGCAAAACAGCGCTACAAAGAAGTCTCACTTCCCATCGGTCAAAAGGGCCATGCTGAATAAAGTGTCAAAACCAGAAATGCAGGACAGGCCATGGAGAAACGGGAGTCTTGCTACGCTGATGGGCGGGATGTAAATTGCCAACAGCCACTCTGGAGAAGTGTACGGTGTGTCCTGAAACATCTAAAAAACTCAGCTTAGAGAGCATAGGGCACTTCCACTCATGGGCGTATAAAGTGGGAAAATTAAAAACAAGCAAGACACAGGCACCCCAAAGTTTAGGGCTGCTCTGTTGACAAGAACCTCCAACTTCGTTACACCTTAAATATCCCAGGAAAGAGAAAAATGGATAAAGATGTTGTGGTCCTTATGTACAATGGAATATCACTCAGCCATGAAATCAACGTCATAAGGCTAGTAGCAGCATGATGAGTGGATTTAGGTACGACGATTCTAAGTGAAATAAGTCACACAGAAAAAGACACTTATCATAAGATATCACTTATAGAGGGAATGTAAAAACCGCTACCCTTGAACTGAATTACAAAACAGAACAGAGTCACACGTTTAGAAAACACACTATGGCTGCTTAACGGGAAAGGTGAGGTGGGGTGATGCATAAAACAAGGGTTTCAAATTAGCTCAGATACCGTTCCATAAACCCAATATGTACTAGACAAGACCTACTCCTTGCTCAGTGAATTGGACTCAAAACCCCCTATTCACGGCCCAAGAATATATCTGACTAGTAAGAATCTTAAAACCTATGTATTGATATCTATCTGTAAGTGAGTCATGTGGGTGTAAAGTGACATAAACACAGCATTGAATAGCTGCTAAACCCCATTATAAAAATCAATTACTTTTAAAAACCTGTGAAAAAAAGACAGTGAAAGAGAGAGAAATTCTTACAAAATTCGTTTAGGGGCAGTTATGCTACCTGGAATGACCATATCTAGACCCAAAGCTCATTGAGACATAAGGGTGGACACTCTTGGGGCTGAGAGGTTTGGTGAGGTTGGGTGAGGAAACGCAGACCCTTTAAAGTAATACTGCGTGGTACCCATCCCATGGGTCCCAAATCTCCAGGTTCAAGGGCATCTTCCTACATCGAAAACATGCATGAGAAACCCAGAAGATGGTACACTTTGTGATCGGGAAAGGTTTCTAAAACGCACCTCATTTCTCATGTCCTTGTGCTCGGGTTCGCCATTCCAGCCGCATTACTAGCAATCTCCCTCCTTGGAGAATCAGCACCTTTAACCTCCTGTTCCGTACAGGTTGCAATTTGTCCTGAGGATGAACGGGAAGAAGTGGGAACCAATGAGAGACTAGCTCTAGGTGTTGGGACAGGCACAGGTCACTCTATTTTCCCATCAGGAAGAAGAATTAAGCACAGGCTCAGCCTTCCGCCCGGGACCAGAATAGGGCCTGAAGCAATCCTGCGCTTTTGCGGCCAGCTCCCAAGAAAGCGAGTTGAAAAATGGAGCCCAGGGGCACTGCAATTCACAAACCTGCAGACTTATAAATGATCACTCTCGTCCACAAATATATTGAGGGAAGGCAACGAAGAGGATTTGAAAGCAAGGCAGAATTGCAGGAAACAGATTTCAGGAGGGAGATTCGAATCGCCTTTAAAGCACAGGAAAAGCGGCAAAACCTCGTCAATGATGCCCTTGGCCAAAAAGGGCGTATGCGTTTTTTCCTGAATATATTCAGGAAAAAACGCATACGCCCTTTTTGGCCAACCAAGCAACCTGGAAAGGCAAATCAGCGCTACAAAGAAGTGTCACTTCCCATCGGTCAAAAGGGCCATGCTGAATAAAGTGTCAAAACCAGAAATGCAGGACAGGCCATGGAGAAACGGGAGCCTTGCTACGCTGATGGGCGGGATGTAAATTGCCAACAGCCACTCTGGAGAAGTGTACGGTGTTTCCTGAAACATCTAAAAAACTCAGCTTAGAGAGCATAGGGCACTTCCACTCATGGGCGTATAACGTGGGAAAATTAAAAGCAAGCAAGACACAGGCACCCCAAAGTTTAGGGCTGCTCTGTTGACAAGAACCTCCAACTTCGTTACACCTTAAATATCCCAGGAAAGAGAAAAATGGATAAAGATGTTGTGGTCCTTATGTACAATGGAATATCACTCAGCCATGAAATCAACGTCATAAGGCTAGTAGCAGCATGATGAGTGGATTTAGGTACGACGATTCTAAGTGAAATAAGTCACACAGAAAAAGACACTTATCATAAGATATCACTTATAGAGGGAATGTAAAAACCGCTACCCTTGAACTGAATTACAAAACAGAACAGAGTCACACGTTTAGAAAACACACTATGGCTGCTTAACGGGAAAGGTGAGGTGGGGTGATGCATAAAACAAGGGTTTCAAATAAGCTCAGATACCGTTCCATAAACCCAATATGTACTAGACAAGACCTACTCCTTGCTCAGTGAATTGGACTCAAAACCCCCTATTCACGGCCCAAGAATATATCTGACTAGTAAGAATCTTAAAACCTATATATTGATATCTCTCTGTAAGTGAGTCATGTGGGTGTAAAGTGACATAAACACAGCATTGAAAAGCAGCTAAACCCCATTATAAAAATCAATTACTTTTAAAAACCTGTGAAAAAAAGACAGTGAAAGAGAGAGAAATTCTTACAAAATTCGTTTAGGGGCAGTTATGCTACCTGGATTGACCATATCTAGACCCACAGCTGATTGAGACATAAGGGTGGACACCCTTGGGGCTGAGAGGTTTGGTGAGGTTGGGTGAGGAAACGCAGACCCTTTAAAGTAATACTGCGTGGTACCCATCCCATGGGTCCCAAAACTCCAGGTTCAAGGGCATCTTCCTACATCGAAAACATGCATGAGAAACCCAGAAGATGGTACACTGTGTGATCGGGAAAGGTTTCTAAAACGCACCTCATTTCTCATGTCCTTGTGCTCGGGTTCGCCATTCAAGCCGCATTACTAGCAATCTCCCTCCTTGGAGAATCAGCACCTTTAACGTCCTGTTCCGTACAGGGTGCAATTTGTCCTGAGGATGAACGGGAAGAAGTGGGAACCAATGAGAGACTAGCTCTAGGTGTTGGGACAGGCACAGGTCACTCTATTTTCCCATCAGGAAGAAGAATTAAGCACAGGCTCAGCCTTCCGCCCGGGACCAGAATAGGGCCTGAAGCAATCCTGCGCTTTTGCGGCCAGCTCCCAAGAAAGCGAGTTGAAAAATGGAGCCCAGGGGCACTGCAATTCACAAACCTGCAGACTTATAAATGATCACTCTCGTCCACAAATATATTGAGGGAAGGCAACGAAGAGGATTTGAAAGCAAGGCAGAATTGCAGGAAACAGATTTCAGGAGGGAGATTCGAATCGCCTTTAAAGCACAGGAAAAGCGGCAAAACCTCGTCAATGATGCCCTTGGCCAAAAAGGGCGTATGCGTTTTTTCCTGAATATATTCAGGAAAAAACGCATACGCCCTTTTTGGCCAACCAAGCAACCTGGAAAGGCAAATCAGCGCTACAAAGAAGTGTCACTTCCCATCGGTCAAAAGGGCCATGCTGAATAAAGTGTCAAAACCAGAAATGCAGGACAGGCCATGGAGAAACGGGAGCCTTGCTACGCTGATGGGCGGGATGTAAATTGCCAACAGCCACTCTGGAGAAGTGTACGGTTTTTCCTGAAACATCTAAAAAACTCAGCTTAGAGAGCATAGGGCACTTCCACTCATGGGCGTATAACGTGGGAAAATTAAAAACAAGCAAGACACAGGCACCCCAAAGTTTAGGGCTGCTCTGTTGACAAGTACCTCCAACTTCGTTACACCTTAAATATCCCAGGAAAGAGAAAAATGGATAAAGATGTTGTGGTCCTTATGTACAATGGAATATCACTCAGCCATGAAATCAACGTCATAAGGCTAGTAGCAGCATGATGAGTGGATTTAGGTACGACGATTCTAAGTGAAATAAGTCACACAGAAAAAGACACTTATCATAAGATATCACTTATAGAGGGAATGTAAAAACCGCTACCCTTGAACTGAATTACAAAACAGAACAGAGTCACACGTTTAGAAAACACACTATGGCTGCTTAACGGGAAAGGTGAGGTGGGGTGATGCATAAAACAAGGGTTTCAAATTAGCTCAGATACCGTTCCATAAACCCAATATGTACTAGACAAGACCTACTCCTTGCTCAGTGAATTGGACTCAAAACCCCCTATTCACGGCCCAAGAATATATCTGACTAGTAAGAATCTTAAAACCTATGTATTGATATCTATCTGTAAGTGAGTCATGTGGGTGTAAAGTGACATAAACACAGCATTGAATAGCTGCTAAACCCCATTATAAAAATCAATTACTTTTAAAAACCTGTGAAAAAAAGACAGTGAAAGAGAGAGAAATTCTTACAAAATTCGTTTAGGGGCAGTTATGCTACCTGGAATGACCATATCTAGACCCACAGCTCATTGAGACATAAGGGTGGACACTCTTGGGGCTGAGAGGTTTGGTGAGGTTGGGTGAGGAAACGCAGACCCTTTAAAGTAATACTGCGTGGTACCCATCCCATGGGTCCCAAATCTCCAGGTTCAAGGGCATCTTCCTACATCGAAAACATGCATGAGAAACCCAGAAGATGGTACACTTTGTGATCGGGAAAGGTTTCTAAAACGCACCTCATTTCTCATGTCCTTGTGCTCGGGTTCGCCATTCCAGCCGCATTACTAGCAATCTCCCTCCTTGGAGAATCAGCACCTTTAACCTCCTGTTCCGTACAGGTTGCAATTTGTCCTGAGGATGAACGGGAAGAAGTGGGAACCAATGAGAGACTAGCTCTAGGTGTTGGGACAGGCACAGGTCACTCTATTTTCCCATCAGGAAGAAGAATTAAGCACAGGCTCAGCCTTCCACCCGGGACCAGAATAGGGCCTGAAGCAATCCTGCGCTTTTGCGGCCAGCTCCCAAGAAAGCGAGTTGAAAAATGGAGCTCAGGGGCACTGCAATTCACAAACCTGCAGACTTATAAATGATCACTCTCGTCCACAAATATATTGAGGGAAGGCAACGAAGAGGATTTGAAAGCAAGGCAGAATTGCAGGAAACACATTTCAGGAGGGAGATTCGAATCGCCTTTAAAGCACAGGAAAAGCGGCAAAACCTCGTCAATGATGCCCTTGGCCAAAAAGGGCGTATGCGTTTTTTCCTGAATATATTCAGGAAAAAACGCATACGCCCTTTTTGGCCAACCAAGCAACCTGGAAAGGCAAATCAGCGCTACAAAGAAGTGTCACTTCCCATCGGTCAAAAGGGCCATGCTGAATAAAGTGTCAAAACCAGAAATGCAGGACAGGCCATGGAGAAACGGGAGCCTTGCTACGCTGATGGGCGGGATGTAAATTGCCAACAGCCACTCTGGAGAAGTGTACGGTGTGTCCTGAAACATCTAAAAAACTCAGCTTAGAGAGCATAGGACACTTCCACTCATGGGCGTATAACGTGGGAAAATTAAAAACAAGCAAGACACAGGCACCCCAAAGTTTAGGGCTGCTCTGTTGACAAGAACCTACAACTTCGTTACACCTTAAATATCCCAGGAAAGAGAAAAATGGATAAAGATGTTGTGGTCCTTATGTACAATGGAATATCACTCAGCCATGAAATCAACGTCATAAGGCTAGTAGCAGCATGATGAGTGGATTTAGGTACGACGATTCTAAGTGAAATAAGTCACACAGAAAAAGACACTTATCATAAGATATCACTTATAGAGGGAAAGTAAAAACCGCTACCCTTGAACTGAATTACAAAACAGAACAGAGTCACACGTTTAGAAAACACACTATGGCTGCTTAACGGGAAAGGTGAGGTGGGGTGATGCATAAAACAAGGGTTTCAAATTAGCTCAGATACCGTTCCATAAACCCAATATGTACTAGACAAGACCTACTCCTTGCTCAGTGAATTGGACTCAAAACCCCCTATTCACGGCCCAAGAATATATCTGACTAGTAAGAATCTTAAAAGTTATGTATTGATATCTCTCTGTAAGTGAGTCATGTGGGTGTAAAGTGACATAAACACAGCATTGAAAAACAGCTAAACCCCATTATAAAAATCAATTACTTTTAAAAACCTGTGAAAAAAAGACAGTGAAAGAGAGAGAAATTCTTACAAAATTCGTTTAGGGGCAGTTATGCTACCTGGATTGACCATATCTAGACCCACAGCTGATTGAGACATAAGGGTGGACACCCTTGGGGCTGAGAGGTTTGGTGAGGTTGGGTGAGGAAACGCAGACCCTTTAAAGTAATACTGCGTGGTACCCATCCCATGGGTCCCAAATCTCCAGGTTCAAGGGCATCTTCCTACATCGAAAACATGCATGAGAAACCCAGAAGATGGTACACTGTGTGATCGGGAAAGGTTTCTAAAACGCACCTCATTTCTCATGTCCTTGTGCTCGGGTTCGCCATTCCAGCCGCATTACTAGCAATCTCCCTCCTTGGAGAATCAGCACCTTTAACCTCCTGTTCCGTACAGGTTGCAATTTGTCCTCAGGATGAACGGGAAGAAGTGGGAACCAATGAGAGACTAGCTCTAGGTGTTGGGACAGGCACAGTTCACTCTATTTTCCCATCAGGAAGAAGAATTAAGCACAGGCTCAGCCTTCCGCCCGGGACCAGAATAGGGCCTGAAGCAATCCTGCGCTTTTGCGGCCAGCTCCCAAGAAAGCGAGTTGAAAAATGGAGCCCAGGGGCACTGCAATTCACAAACCTGCAGACTTATAAATGATCACTCTCGTCCACAAATATATTGAGGGAAGGCAACGAAGAGGATTTGAAAGCAAGGCAGAATTGCAGGAAACAGATTTCAGGAGGGAGATTCGAATCGCCTTTAAAGCACAGGAAAAGCGGCAAAACCTCGTCAATGATGCCCTTGGCCAAAAAGGGCGTATGCGTTTTTTCCTGAATATATTCAGGAAAAAACGCATACGCCCTTTTTGGCCAACCAAGCAACCTGGAAAGGCAAATCAGCGCTACAAAGAAGTGTCACTTCCCATCGGTCAAAAGGGCCATGCTGAATAAAGTGTCAAAACCAGAAATGCAGGACAGGCCATGGAGAAACGGGAGCCTTGCTACGCTGATGGGCGGGATGTAAATTGCCAACAGCCACTCTGGAGAAGTGTACGGTTTTTCCTGAAACATCTAAAAAACTCAGCTTAGAGAGCATAGGGCACTTCCACTCATGGGCGTATAACGTGGGAAAATTAAAAACAAGCAAGACACAGGCACCCCAAAGTTTAGGGCTGCTCTGTTGACAAGAACCTCCAACTTCGTTACACCTTAAATATCCCAGGAAAGAGAAAAATGGATAAAGATGTTGTGGTCCTTATGTACAATGGAATATCACTCAGCCATGAAATCAACGTCATAAGGCTAGTAGCAGCATGATGAGTGGATTTAGGTACGACGATTCTAAGTGAAATAAGTCACACAGAAAAAGACACTTATCATAAGATATCACTTATAGAGGGAATGTAAAAACCGCTACCCTTGAACTGAATTACAAAACAGAACAGAGTCACACGTTTAGAAAACACACTATGGCTGCTTAACGGGAAAGGTGAGGTGGGGTGATGCATAAAACAAGGGTTTCAAATTAGCTCAGATACCGTTCCATAAACCCAATATGTACTAGACAAGACCTACTCCTTGCTCAGTGAATTGGACTCAAAACCCCCTATTCACGGCCCAAGAATATATCTGACTAGTAAGAATCTTAAAACCTATGTATTGATATCTATCTGTAAGTGAGTCATGTGGGTGTAAAGTGACATAAACACAGCATTGAATAGCTGCTAAACCCCATTATAAAAATCAATTACTTTTAAAAACCTGTGAAAAAAAGACAGTGAAAGAGAGAGAAATTCTTACAAAATTCGTTTAGGGGCAGTTATGCTACCTGGAATGACCATATCTAGACCCACAGCTCATTGAGACATAAGGGTGGACACTCTTGGGGCTGAGAGGTTTGGTGAGGTTGGGTGAGGAAACGCAGACCCTTTAAAGTAATACTGCGTGGTACCCATCCCATGGGTCCCAAATCTCCAGGTTCAAGGGCATCTTCCTACATCGAAAACATGCATGAGAAACCCAGAAGATGGTACACTTTGTGATCGAGAAAGGTTTCTAAAACGCACCTCATTTCTCATGTCCTTGTGCTCGGGTTCGCCATTCCAGCCGCATTACTAGCAATCTCCCTCCTTGGAGAATCAGCACCTTTAACCTCCTGTTCCGTACAGGTTGCAATTTGTCCTGAGGATGAACGGGAAGAAGTGGGAACCAATGAGAGACTAGCTCTAGGTGTTGGGACAGGCACAGGTCACTCTATTTTCCCATCAGGAAGAAGAATTAAGCACAGGCTCAGCCTTCCGCCCGGGACCAGAATAGGGCCTGAAGCAATCCTGCGCTTTTGCGGCCAGCTCCCAAGAAAGCGAGTTGAAAAATGGAGCCCAGGGGCACTGCAATTCACAAACCTGCAGACTTATAAATGATCACTCTCGTCCACAAATATATTGAGGGAAGGCAACGAAGAGGATTTGAAAGCAAGGCAGAATTGCAGGAAACAGATTTCAGGAGGGAGATTCGAATCGCCTTTAAAGCACAGGAAAAGCGGCAAAACCTCGTCAATGATGCCCTTGGCCAAAAAGGGCGTATGCGTTTTTTCCTGAATATATTCAGGAAAAAACGCATACGCCCTTTTTGGCCAACCAAGCAACCTGGAAAGGCAAATCAGCGATACAAAGAAGTCTCACTTCCCATCGGTCAAAAGGGCCATGCTGAATAAAGTGTCAAAACCAGAAATGCAGGACAGGCCATGGAGAAACGGGAGCCTTGCTACGCTGATGGGCGGGATGTAAATTGCCAACAGCCACTCTGGAGAAGTGTACGGTGTTTCCTGAAACATCTAAAAAACTCAGCTTAGAGAGCATAGGGCACTTCCACTCATGGGCGTATAAGGTGGGAAAATTAAAAACAAGCAAGACACAGGCACCCCAAAGTTTAGGGCTGCTCTGTTGACAAGAACCTCCAACTTCGTTACACCTTAAATATCCCAGGAAAGAGAAAAATGGATAAAGATGTTGTGGTCCTTATGTACAATGGAATATCACTCAGCCATGAAATCAACGTCATAAGGCTAGTAGCAGCATGATGAGTGGATTTAGGTACGACGATTCTAAGTGAAATAAGTCACACAGAAAAAGACACTTATCATAAGATATCACTTATAGAGGGAATGTAAAAACCGCTACCCTTGAACTGAATTACAAAACAGAACAGAGTCACACGTTTAGAAAACACACTATGGCTGCTTAACGGGAAAGGTGAGGTGGGGTGATGCATAAAACAAGGGTTTCAAATTAGCTCAGATACCGTTCCATAAACCCAATATGTACTAGACAAGACCTACTCCTTGCTCAGTGAATTGGACTCAAAACCCCCTATTCACGGCCCAAGAATATATCTGACTAGTAAGAATCTTAAAACCTATGTATTGATATCTCTCTGTAAGTGAGTCAAGTGGGTGTAAAGTGACATAAACACAGCAGTGAAAAGCAGCTAAACCCCATTATAAAAATCAATTACTTTTAAAAACCTGTGAAAAAAAGACAGTGAAAGAGAGAGAAATTCTTACAAAATTCGTTTAGGGGCAGTGATGCTACCTGGATTGACCATATCTAGACCCACAGCTGATTGAGACATAAGGGTGGACACTCTTGGGGCTGAGAGGTTTGCTGAGGTTGGGTGAGGAAACGCAGACCCTTTAAAGTAATATTGCGTGGTACCCATCCCATGGGTCCCAAATCTCCAGGTTCAAGGGCATCTTCCTACATCGAAAACATGCATGAGAAACCCAGAAGATGGCACACTGTGTGATCGGGAAAGGTTTCTAAAACGCACCTCATTTCTCATCTCCTTGTGCTCGAATTCGCCATTCCAGCTGCTTTACTAGCAGTCTCCCTCATTGGAGAATCAGCACCTTTAACCTCCTGTTCCGTACAGGTTGCAATTTGTCCTGAGGATGAACGGGAAAAGGGCGAAACAATGAGAGTCTAGCTCTAGGTGTTGGGACAGGCAAAGGTCACTCTATTTTCCCATCAGGAAGAAGAATTAAGCAAAGGCTCAGCCTGCCGCCCGGAACCAGAATAGGGCCTGAAGCAATCCTGCGCTTTTGCGGCCAGCTCCCAAGAAAGCGAGTTGAAAAATGGAGCTCAGGGGCACTGCAATTCACAAACCTGCAGACTTATAAATGACCACTCTCGTACACAAATATATTGAGGGAAGGCAACGAAGAGGATTTGAAAGCAAGGCAGAATTGCAGGAAACAGATTTCAGGAGGGAGATTCGAATCGCCTTTAAAGCACAGGAAAAGCGGCAAAACCTCGACAATGATGCCCTTGGCCAAAAAGGGCGTTTGCGTTCTTTCCTGAATATATTTAGGAAAAAACGCATACGCCCTTTTTGGCCAAGCAAGCAACCTGGAAAGGCAAATCAGCGCTACAAAGAAGTCTCGCTTCCCATCGGTCAAAAGGGCCATGCTGAATAAAGTGTCAAAACCAGAAATGCAGGACAGGCCAAGGAGAAACGGGAGCCTTGCTACGCTGATGGGCGGGATGTAAATTGCCAACAGCGACTCTGGAGAAGTGTACGGTGTGTCCTGAAACATCTAAAAAACTCAGCTTAGAGAGCATAGGGCACTTCCACTCATGCGCGTATAAATTGGGAAAACTAAAAATCAGCAAGACACAGGCACACCAAAGTTTAGGGCTGCTCTGTTGACAAGAACCTCCAACTTCGTTACACCTTAAATATCCCAGGAAAGAGAAAAATGGATAAAGATGTTGTGGTCCTTATGTACAATGGAATATCACTCAGCCATGAAATCAACGTCATAAGGCTAGTAGCAGCATGATGAGTGGATTTAGGTACTACGATTCTAAGTGAAATAAGTCACACAGAAAAAGACACTTATCATAAGATATCACTTATAGAGGGAATGTAAAAACCGCTACCCTTGAACTGAATTACAAAACAGAACAGAGTCACACGTTTAGAAAACACACTATGGCTGCTTAACGGGAAAGGTGAGGTGGGGTGATGCATAAAACAAGGGTTTCAAATTAGCTCAGATACCGTTCCATAAACCCAATATGTAATAGACAAGACCTACTCCTTGCTCAGTGAATTGGACTCAACACCCCCTATTCACGGCCCAAGAATATATCTGACTAGTAAGAATCTTAAAACCTATGTATTGATATCTCTCTGTAAGTGAGTCAAGTGGGTGTAAAGTGGAATAAACACAGCAGTGAAAAGCAGCTAAACCCCATTATAAAAATCAATTACTTTTAAAAACCTGTGAAAAAAAGACAGTGAAAGAGAGAGAAATTCTTACAAAATTCGTTTAGGGGCAGTGATGCTACCTGGATTGACCATATCTAGACCCACAGCTCATTGAGTCATAAGGGTGAACACTCTTGGGGCTGAGAGGTTTGGTGAGGTTGGGTGAGGAAACGCAGACCCTTTAAAGTAATACTCCGTGGTACCCATCCCATGGGTCCCAAATCTCCAGGTTCAAGGGCATCTTCCTACATCGAAAACAGGCATGAGAAACCCAGAAGATGGTACACCGTGTGATCGAGAAACGTTTCTAAAACGCACCTCATTTCTCATCTCCTTGTGCTCAGGTCCGCCATTCCAGCCGCTTTACTAGCAACCTCCCTCCTTGGAAAATCATCACCTTTAACCCCCTGTTCCGTACAGGTTGCAATTTGTCCTGAGGATGAACGGGAAGAGGGGAAAACAATGAGAGACTAGCTCTAGGTGTTGGGACAGGCACAGGTCACTATATTTTCCCATCAGGAAGAAGAATTAACCACAGGCTCAGCCTGCCGTCCGGGACCAGAATAGGGCCTGAAGCAATCCTGCGCTTTTGCGGCCAGCTCCCAAGAAAGCGAGTTGAAAAATGGAGCTCAGGGGCACTGCAATTCACAAACCTGCAGACTTATAAATGATCACTCTCGTCCACAAATATATTGAGGGAAGGCAACGAAGAGGATTTGAAAGCAAGGCAGAATTGCAGGAAACAGATTTCAGGAGGTAGATTCGAATCGCCTTTAAAGCACAGGAAAAGCGGCAAAACCTCGTCAATGATGCCCTTGGCCAAAAAGGGCGTATGCGTTTTTTCCTGAATATATTCAGGAAAAAACGCATACGCCCTTTTTGGCCAACCAAGCAACCTGGAAAGGCAAATCAGCGATACAAAGAAGTCTAGCTTCCCATCGGTCAAAAGGGCCATGCTGAATAAAGTGTCAAAACCAGAAATGCAGGACAGGCCATGGAGAAACGGGAGCCTTGCTACGCTGATGGGCGGGATGTAAATTGCCAACAGCCACTCTGGAGAAGTGTACGGTGTGTCCTGAAACATCTAAAAAACTCAGCTTAGAGAGCATAGGGCACTTCCACTCATGGGCGTATAAAGTGGGAACATTAAAAACCAGCAAGACACAGGCACCCCAAAGTTTAGGGCTGCTCTGTTGACAAGAACCTCCAACTTCGTTACACCTTAAATATCCCAGGAAAGAGAAAAATGGATAAAGATGTTGTGGTCCTTATGTACAATGGAATATCACTCAGCCATGAAATCAACGTCATAAGGCTAGTAGCAGCATGATGAGTGGATTTAGGTTCTACGATTCTAAGTGAAATAAGTCACACAGAAAAAGACACTTATCATAAGATATCACTTATAGAGGGAATGTAAAAACCGCTACCCTTGAACTGAATTACAAAACAGAACAGAGTCACACGTTTAGAAAACACACTATGGCTGCTTAACGGGAAAGGTGAGGTGGGGTGATGCATAAAACAAGGGTTTCAAATTAGCTCAGATACCGTTCCATAAACCCAATATGTAATAGACAAGACCTACTCCTTGCTCAGTGAATTGGACTCAACACCCCCTATTCACGGCCCAAGAATATATCTGACTAGTAAGAATCTTAAAACCTATGTATTGATATCTCTTAGTAAGTGAGTCAAGTGGGTGTAAAGTGGCATAAACACAGCAGTGAAAAGCAGCTAAACCCCATTATAAAAATCAATTACTTTTAAAAACCTGTGAAAAAAAGACAGTGAAAGAGAGAGAAATTCTTACAAAATTCGTTCAGGGGCAGTTATGCTACCTGGATTGACCATATCTAGACCCACAGCTGATTGAGACATAAGGGTGGACACTCTTGGGGCTGAGAGGTTTAGTGAGATTGGGTGAGCAAACGCAGACCCTTTAAAGTAATAGTGCGTGGTACCCATCCCATGGGTCCCAAATCTCCAGGTTCAAGGGCATCTTCCTACATCGAAAACGTGCATGAGAAACCCAGAAGATGGTACACTGTGTGATCGGGAAAGGTTTCTAAAACGCACCTCATTTCTCATGTCCTTGTGCTCGGGTTCGCCATTCCAGCCGCATTACTAGCAATCTCCCTCCTTGGAGAATCAGCACCTTTAACCTCCTGTTCCGTACAGGTTGCAATTTGTCCTGAGGATGAACGGGAAAAGGGCGAAACAATGAGAGTCTAGCTCTAGGTGTTGGGACAGGCAAAGGTCACTCTATTTTCCCATCAAGAAGAAGAATTAAGCCAAGGCTCAGCCTGCCGCCCGGAACCAGAATAGGGCCTGAAGCAATCCTGCGCTTTTGCGGCCAGCTCCCAAGAAAGCGAGTTGAAAAATGGAGCTCAGGGGCACTGCAATTCACAAACCTGCAGACGTATAAATGACCACTCTCGTCCACAAATATATTGAGGGAAGGCAACGAAGAGGATTTGAAAGCAAGGCAGAATTGCAGGAAACAGATTTCAGGAGGGAGATTCGAATCGCCTTTAAAGCACAGGAAAAGCGGCAAAACCTCGACAATGATGCCCTTGGCCAAAAAGGGCGTATGCGTTTTTTCCTGAATATATTCAGGAAAAAACGCATACGCCCTTTTTGGCCAAGCAAGCAACCTGGAAAGGCAAATCAGCGCTACAAAGAAGTCTCGCTTCCCATCGGTCAAAAGGGCCATGCTGAATAAAGTGTCAAAACCAGAAATGCAGGACAGGCCAAGGAGAAACGGGAGCCTTGCTACGCTGATGGGCGGGATGTAAATTGCCAACAGCGACTCTGGAGAAGTGTACGGTGTGTCCTGAAACATCTAAAAAACTCAGCTTAGAGAGCATAGGGCACTTCCACTCATGCGCTTATAAATTGGGAAAACTAAAAATCAGCAAGACACAGGCACACCAAAGTTTAGGGCTGCTCTGTCGACAAGAGCCTCCACTTCGTTACACCTTAAATATCCCAGGAAAGAGAAAAATGGATAAAGAAGTTGTGGTCCTTATGTACAATGGAATATCACTCAGCCATGAAATCAAAGTAATAAGGCTAGTAGCAGCATGATGAGTGGATTTAGGTACGACGATTCTAAGTGAAATAAGTCACACAGAAAAAGACACTTATCATAAGATATCACTTATAGAGGGAATGTAAAAACCGCTACCCTTGAACTGAATTACAAAACAGAACAGAGTCACACGTTTAGAAAACACACTATGGCTGCTTAACGAGAAAGGTGAGGTGGGGTGATGCATAAAACAAGGGTTTCAAATTAGCTCAGATACCGTTCCATAAACCCAATATGTAATAGACAAGACCTACTCCTTGCTCAGTGAATTGGACTCAACACCCCCTATTCACGGCCCAAGAATATATCTGACTAGTAAGAATCTTAAAACCTATGTATTGATATCTCTTTGTAAGTGAGTCAAGTGGGTGTAAAGTGGCATAAACACAGCAGTGAAAAGCAGCTAAACCCCATTATAAAAATCAATTACTTTTAAAAACCTGTGAAAAAAAGACAGTGAAAGAGAGAGAAATTCTTACAAAATTCGTTTAGGGGCAGTTATGCTACCTGGATTGACCATATCTAGACCCACAGCTGATTGAGACATAAGGGTGGACACTCTTGGGGCTGAGAGGTTTGGTGAGGTTGGGTGAGCAAACGCAGATCCTTTAAAGTAATACTGCGTGGTACCCATCCCATGGGTCCCAAATCTCCAGGTTCAAGGGCATCTTCCTACATCGAAAACATGCATGAGAAACCCAGAAGATGGTACACCGAGTGATCGAGAAAGGTTTCTAAAACGCACCTCATTTCTCATCTCCTTGTGCTCGGGTCCGCCATTCCAGCCGCTTTACTAGCAACCTCCCTCATTGGAGAATCATCACCTTTAACCTCCTGTTCCGTACAGGTTGCAATTTGTCCTGAGGATGAACGGGAAGAGGGGAAAACAATGAGAGACTAGCTCTAGGTGTTGGGACAGGCACAGGTCACTCTATTTTCCCATCAGGAAGAAGAATTAACCACAGGCTCAGCCTGCCGCCCGTGACCAGTATAGGGCCTGAAGCAATCCTGCGCTTTTGCGGCCAGCTCACAAGAAAGCGAGTTGAAAAATGGAGCTCAGGGGCACTGCAATTCACAAACCTGCAGACTTATAAATGATCACTCTCGTCCAGAAATATATTGAGGGAAGGCAACGAAGAGGATTTGAAAGCAAGGCAGAATTGCAGGAAACAGATTTCAGGAGGGAGATTCGAATCGCCTTTAAAGCACAGGAAAAGCGGCAAAACCTCGTCAATGATGCCCTTGGCCAAAAAGGGCGTATGCGTTTTTTCCTGAATATATTCAGGAAAAAACGCATACGCCCTTTTTGGCCAACCAAGCAACCTGGAAAGGCAAATCAGCGCTACAAAGAAGTCTCGCTTCCCATCGGTCAAAAGGGCCATGCTGAATAAAGTGTCAAAATCAGAAATGCAGGACAGGCCATGGAGAAACGGGAGCCTTGCTACGCTGATGGGCGGAATGTAAATTGCCAACAGCCACTCTGGAGAAGTGTACGGTGTATCCTGAAACATCTAAAAAACTCAGCTTAGAGAGCATAGGGCACTTCCACTCATGGGCGTATAAAGTGGGAAAATTAAAAACCAGCAAGACACAGGCACCCCAACATTTAGGGCTGCTCTGTTGACAAGAACCTCCACTTCGTTACACCTTAAATATCCCAGGAAAGAGAAAAATGGATAAAGAAGTTGTGGTCCTTATGTACAATGGAATATCACTCAGCCATGAAATCAACGTCATAAGGCTAGTAGCAGCATGATGAGTGGATTTAGGTACTACGATTCTAAGTGAAATAAGTCACACAGAAAAAGACACTTATCATAAGATATCACTTATAGAGGGAATGGAAAAACCGCTACCCTTGAACTGAATTACAAAACAGAACAGAGTCACACGTTTAGAAAACACACTATGGCTGCTTAACGGGAAAGGTGAGGTGGGGTGATGCATAAAACAAGGGTTTCAAATTAGCTCAGATACCGTTCCATAAACCCAATATGTAATAGACAAGACCTACTCCTTGCTCAGTGAATTGGACTCAACACCCCCTATTCACGGCCCAAGAATATATCTGACTAGTAAGAATCTTAAAACCTATGTATTGATATCTCTTAGTAAGTGAGTCAAGTCGGTGTAAAGTGACATAAACACAGCAGTGAAAAGCAGCTAAACCCCATTATAAAAATCAATTACTTTTAAAAACCTGTGAAAAAAAGACAGTGAAAGAGAGAGAAATTCTTACAAAATTCGTTTAGGGGCAGTGATGCTACCTGGATTGACCATATCTAGACCCACAGCTGATTGAGACATAAGGGTGGACACTCTTGGGGCTGAGAGGTTTGCTGAGGTTGGGTGAGGAAACACAGACCCTTTAAAGTAATATTGCGTGGTACCCATCCCATGGGTCCCAAATCTCCAGGTTCAAGGGCATCTTCCTACATCGAAAACATGCATGAGAAACCCAGAAGATGGCACACTGTGTGATCGGGAAAGGTTTCTAAAACGCACCTCATTTCTCATCTCCTTGTGCTCGAATTCGCCATTCCAGCTGCTTTACTAGCAGTCTCCCTCATTGGAGAATCAGCACCTTTAACCTCCTGTTCCGTACAGGTTGCAATTTGTCCTGAGGATGAACGGGAAAAGGGGGAAACAATGAGAGTCTAGCTCTAGGTGTTGGGACAGGCACAGGTCACTCTATTTTCCCATCAGGAAGAAGAATTAAGCACAGGCTCAGCCTGCCGCCCGGAACCAGAATAGGGCCTGAAGCAATCCTGCGCTTTTGCGGCCAGCTCCCAAGAAAGCGAGTTGAAAAATGGAGCTCAGGGGCACTGCAATTCACAAACCTGCAGACTTATAAATGACCACTCTCGTCCACAAATATACTGAGGGAAGGAAACGAAGAGGATTTGAAAGCAAGGCAGAATTGCAGGAAACAGATTTCAGGAGGGAGATTCGAATCGCCTTGAAAGCACAGGAAGAGCGGCAAGACCCCGACAATGATGCCCTTGGCCAAAAAGGGCGTATGCGTTTTTTCCTGAATATATTCAGGAAAAAACGCATACGCCCTTTTTGGCCAAGCAAGCAACCTGGAAAAGCAAATCAGAGCTACAAAGAAGTCTCGCTTCCCATCGGTCAAAAGGGCCATGCTGAATAAAGTTTCAAAACCAGAAATGCAGGGCAGGCCATGGAGAAACGGGAGGCTTGCTACGCTGATGGGCGGGATGTAAATTGCCAACAGCCACTCTGGAGAAGTGTACGGTGTGTCGTGAAACATCTAAAAAACTCAGCTTAGAGAGCATAGGGCACTTCCACTCATGGGCGTATAAAGTGGGAAAATTAAAAACCAGCAAGACACAGGCACCCCAAAGTTTAGGGCTGCTCTGTTGACAAGAACCTCCAACTTCGTTACACCTTAAATATTCCAGGAAAGAGAAAAATGGATAAAGATGTTGTGGTCCTTATGTACAATGGAATATCACTCAGCCATGAAATCAACGTCATAAGGCTAGTAGCAGCATGATGAGTGGATTTAGGTACGACGATTCTAAGTGAAATAAGTCACACAGAAAAAGACACTTATCATAAGATATCACTTATAGAGGGAATGTAAAAACCGCTACCCTTGAACTGAATTACAAAACAGAACAGAGTCACACGTTTAGAAAACACACTATGGCTGCTTAACGGGAAAGGTGAGGTGGGGTGATGCATAAAACAAGGGTTTCAAATTAGCTCAGATACCGTTCCATAAACCCAATATGTAATAGACAAGACCTACTCCTTGCTCAGTGAATTGGACTCAACACCCCCTATTCACGGCCCAAGAATATATCTGACTAGTAAGAATCTTAAAACCTATGTATTGATATCTCTCTGTAAGTGAGTCAAGTGGGTGTAAAGTAGAATAAACACAGCAGTGAAAAGCAACTAAACCCCATTATAAAAATCAATTACTTTTAAAAACCTGTGAAAAAAAGACAGTGAAAGAGAGAGAAATTCTTACAAAATTCGTTTAGGGGCAGTGATGCTACCTGGATTGACCATATCTAGACCCTCAGTTCATTGAGTCATAAGGGTGGACACTCTTGGGGCTGAGAGGTTTGGTGAGGTTGGGTGAGGAAACGCAGACCCTTTAAAGTAATACTCCGTGGTACCCATCCCATGGGTCCCAAATCTCCAGGTTCAAGGGCATCTTCCTACATCGAAAACAGGCATGAGAAACCCAGAAGATGGTACACCGTGTGATCGAGAAAGGTTTCTAAAACGCACCTCATTTCTCATCTCCTTGTGCTCAGGTCCGCCATTCCAGCCGCTTTACTAGCAACCTCCCTCCTTGGAAAATCATCACCTTTAACCCCCTGTTCCGTACAGGTTGCAATTTGTCCTGAGGATGAACGGGAAGAGGGGAAAACAATGAGAGACTAGCTCTAGGTGTTGGGACAGGCACAGGTCACTATATTTTCCCATCAGGAAGAAGAATTAACCACAGGCTCAGCCTGCCGTCCGGGACCAGAATAGGGCCTGAAGCAATCCTGCGCTTTTGCGGCCAGCTCCCAAGAAAGCGAGTTGAAAAATGGAGCTCAGGGCACTGCAATTCACAAACCTGCAGACTTATAAATGATCACTCTCGTCCACAATTATATTGAGGGAAGGCAACGAAGAGGATTTGAAAGCAAGGCAGAATTGCAGGAAACAGATTTCAGGAGGTAGATTCGAATCGCCTTTAAAGCACAGGAAAAGCGGCAAAAACTCGTCAATGATGCCCTTGGCCAAAAAGGGCGTATGCGTTTTTTCCTGAATATATTCAGGAAAAAACGCATACGCCCTTTTTGGCCAACCAAGCAACCTGGAAAGGCAAATCACCGATACAAAGAAGTCTAGCTTCCCATCGGTCAAAAGGGCCATGCTGAATAAAGTGTCAAAACCAGAAATGCAGGACAGGCCATGGAGAAACGGGAGCCTTGCTACGCTGATGGGCGGGATGTAAATTGCTAACAGCCACTCTGGAGAAGTGTACGGTGTGTCCTGAAACATCTAAAAAACTCAGCTTAGAGAGCATAGGGCACTTCCACTCATGGGCGTATAAAGTGGGAACATTAAAAACCAGCAAGACACAGGCACCCCAAAGTTTAGGGCTGCTCTGTTGACAAGAACCTCCAACTTCGTTACACCTTAAATATCCCAGGAAAGAGAAAAATGGATAAAGATGTTGTGGTCCTTATGTACAATGGAATATCACTCAGCCATGAAATCAACGTCATAAGGCTAGTAGCAGCATGATGAGTGGATTTAGGTTCTACGATTCTAAGTGAAATAAGTCACACAGAAAAAGACACTTATCATAAGATATCACTTATAGAGGGAATGTAAAAACCGCTACCCTTGAACTGAATTACAAAACAGAACAGAGTCACACGTTTAGAAAACACACTATGGCTGCTTAACGGGAAAGGTGAGGTGGGGTGATGCATAAAACAAGGGTTTCAAATTAGCTCAGATACCGTTCCATAAACCCAATATGTAATAGAAAAGACCTACTCCTTGCTCAGTGAATTGGACTCAACACCCCCTATTCACGGCCCAAGAATATATCTGACTAGTAAGAATCTTAAAACCTATGTATTGATATCTCTTAGTAAGTGAGTCAAGTGGGTGTAAAGTGGCATAAACACAGCAGTGAAAAGCAGCTAAACCCCATTATAAAAATCAATTACTTTTAAAAACCTGTGAAAAAAAGACAGTGAAAGAGAGAGAAATTCTTACAAAATTCGTTCAGGGGCAGTTATGCTACCTGGATTGACCATATCTAGACCCACAGCTGATTGAGACATAAGGGTGGACACTCTTGGGGCTGAGAGGTTTGGTGAGATTGGGTGAGCAAACGCAGACCCTTTAAAGTAATAGTGCGTGGTACCCATCCCATGGGTCCCAAATCTCCAGGTTCAAGGGCATCTTCCTACATCGAAAACGTGCATGAGAAACCCAGAAGATGGTACACTGTGTGATCGGGAAAGGTTTCTAAAACGCACCTCATTTCTCATGTCCTTGTGCTCGGGTTCGCCATTCCAGCCGCATTACTAGCAATCTCCCTCCTTGGAGAATCAGCACCTTTAACCTCCTGTTCCGTACAGGTTGCAATTTGTCCTGAGGATGAACGGGAAGAAGTGGGAACCAATGAGAGACTAGCTCTAGGTGTTGGGACAGGCACAGGTCACTCTATTTTCCCATCAGGAAGAAGAATTAAGCACAGGCTCAGCCTGCCGCCCGGGACCAGAATAGGGCCTGAAGCAATCCTGCGCTTTTGCGGCCAGCTCCCAAGAAAGCGAGTTGAAAAATGGAGCTCAGGGGCACTGCAATTCACAAACCTGCAGACTTATAAATGATCACTCTCATCGACAAATATATTGAGGGAAGGCAACGAAGAGGATTTGAAAGCAAGGCAGAATTGCAGGAAACAGATTTCAGGAGGGAGATTCGAATCGCCTTTAAAGCACAGGAAAAGCGGCAAAACCTCGTCAATGATGCCCTTGGCCAAAAAGGGCGTATGCGTTTTTTCCTGAATATATTCAGGAAAAAACGCATACGCCCTTTTTGGCCAACCAAGCAACCTGGAAAGGCAAATCAGCGCTACAAAGAAGTCTCAGTTCCCATCGGTCAAAAGGGCCATGCTGAATAAAGTGTCAAAACCAGAAATGCAGGACAGGCCATGGAGAAACGGGAGCCTTGCTACGCTGATGGGCGGGATGTAAATTGCCAACAGCCACTCTGGAGAAGTGTACGGTGTGTCCTGAAACATCTAAAAAACTCAGCTTAGAGAGCATAGGGCACTTCCACTCATGCGCGTATAAAGTGGGAACATTAAAAACCAGCAAGACACAGGCACCCCAAAGTTTAGGGCTGCTCTGTTGACAAGAACCTCCAACTTCGTTACACCTTAAATATCCCAGGAAAGAGAAAAATGGATAAAGATGTTGTGGTCCTTATGTACAATGGAATATCACTCAGCCATGAAATCAACGTCATAAGGCTAGTAGCAGCATGATGAGTGGATTTAGGTTCTACGATTCTAAGTGAAATAAGTCACACAGAAAAAGACACTTATCATAAGATATCACTTATAGAGGGAATGTAAAAACCGCTACCCTTGAACTGAATTACAAAACAGAACAGAGTCACACGTTTAGAAAACACACTATGGCTGCTTAACGGGAAAGGTGAGGTGGGGTGATGCATAAAACAAGGGTTTCAAATTAGCTCAGATACCGTTCCATAAACCCAATATGTAATAGACAAGACCTACTCCTTGCTCAGTGAATTGGACTCAACACCCCCTATTCACGGCCCAAGAATATATCTGACTAGTAAGAATCTTAAAACCTATGTATTGATATCTCTTAGTAAGTGAGTCAAGTGGGTGTAAAGTGGCATAAACACAGCAGTGAAAAGCAGCTAAACCCCATTATAAAAATCAATTACTTTTAAAAACCTGTGAAAAAAAGACAGTGAAAGAGAGAGAAATTCTTACAAAATTCGTTCAGGGGCAGTGATGCTACCTGGATTGACCATATCTAGACCCACAGCTGATTGAGACATAAGGGTGGACACTCTTGGGGCTGAGAGGTTTGGTGAGATTGGGTGAGCAAACGCAGACCCTTTAAAGTAATAGTGCGTGGTACCCATCCCATGGGTCCCAAATCTCCAGGTTCAAGGGCATCTTCCTACATCGAAAACGTGCATGAGAAACCCAGAAGATGGTACACTGTGTGATCGGGAAAGGTTTCTAAAACGCACCTCATTTCTCATGTCCTTGTGCTCGGGTTCGCCATTCCAGCCGCATTACTAGCAATCTCCCTCCTTGGAGAATCAGCACCTTTAACGTCCTGTTCCGTACAGGTTGCAATTTGTCCTGAGGATGAACGGGAAGAAGTGGGAACCAATGAGAGACTAGCTCTAGGTGTTGGGACAGGCACAGGTCACTCTATTTTACCATCAGGAAGAAGAATTAAGCACAGGCTCAGCCTGCCGCCCGGGACCAGAATAGGGCCTGAAGCAATCCTGCGCTTTTGCGGCCAGCTCCCAAGAAAGCGAGTTGAAAAATGGAGCTCAGGGGCACTGCAATTCACAAACCTGCAGACTTATAAATGATCACTCTCGTCCACAAATATATTGAGGGAAAGCAACGAAGAGGATTTGAAAGCAAGGCAGAATTGCAGGAAACAGATTTCAGGAGGGAGATTCGAATCGCCTTTAAAGCACAGGAAAAGCGGTAAAACCTCGACAATGATGCCCTTGGCCAAAAAGGGCGTATGCGTTTTTTCCTGAATATATTCAGGAAAAAACGCATACGCCCTTTTTGGCCAACCAAGCAACCTGGAAAGGCAAATCAGCGCTACAAAGAAGTCTCGCTTCCCATCGGTCAAAAGGGCCATGCTGAATAAAGTGTCAAATTCAGAAATGCAGGACAGGCCATGGAGAAACGGGAGCCTTGCTACGCTGATGGGCGGGATGTAAATTGCCAACAGCCACTCTGGAGAAGTGTACGGTGTGTCCTGAAACATCTAAAAAACTCAGCTTAGAGAGCATAGGGCACTTCCACTCATGGGCGTATAAAGTGGGAAAATTAAAAACCAGCAAGACACAGGCACCTCAACATTTAGGGCTGCTCTGTTGACAAGAACCTCCACTTCGTTACACCTTAAATATCCCAGGAAAGAGAAAAATGGATAAAGAAGTTGTGGTCCTTATGTACAATGGAATATCACTCAGCCATGAAATCAACGTCATAAGGCTAGTAGCAGCATGATGAGTGGATTTAGGTTCTACGATTCTAAGTGAAATAAGTCACACAGAAAAAGACACTTATCATAAGATATCACTTATAGAGGGAATGGAAAAACCGCTACCCTTGAACTGAATTACAAAACAGAACAGAGTCACACGTTTAGAAAACACACTATGGCTGCTTAACGGGAAAGGTGAGGTGGGGTGATGCATAAAACAAGGGTTTCAAATTAGCTCAGATACCGTTCCATAAACCCAATATGTAATAGACAAGACCTACTCCTTGCTCAGTGAATTGGACTCAACACCCCCTATTCACGGCCCAAGAATATATCTGACTAGTAAGAATCTTAAAACCTATGTATTGATATCTCTTAGTAAGTGAGTCAAGTGGGTGTAAAGTGGCATAAACACAGCAGTGAAAAGCAGCTAAACCCCATTATAAAAATCAATTACTTTTAAAAACCTGTGAAAAAAAGACAGTGAAAGAGAGAGAAATTCTTACAAAATTCGTTCAGGGGCAGTTATGCTACCTGGATTGACCATATCTAGACCCACAGCTGATTGAGACATAAGGGTGGACACTCTTGGGGCTGAGAGGTTTGGTGAGATTGGGTGAGCAAACGCAGACCCTTTAAAGTAATAGTGCGTGGTACCCATCCCATGGGTCCCAAATCTCCAGGTTCAAGGGCATCTTCCTACATCGAAAACGTGCATGAGAAACCCAGAAGATGGTACACTGTGTGATCGGGAAAGGTTTCTAAAACGCACCTCATTTCTCATGTCCTTGTGCTCGGGTTCGCTATTCCAGCCCCATTACTAGCAATCTCCCTCCTTGGAGAATCAGCACCTTTAACCTCCTGTTCCGTACAGGTTGCAATTTGTCCTGAGGATGAACGGGAAGAAGTGGGAACCAATGAGAGACTAGCTCTAGGTGTTGGGACAGGCACAGGTCACTCTATTTTCCCATCAGGAAGAAGAATTAAGCACAGGCTCAGCCTTCCGCCCGGGACCAGAATAGGGCCTGAAGCAATCCTGCGCTTTTGCGGCCAGCTCCCAAGAAAGCGAGTTGAAAAATGGAGCTCAGGGGCACTGCAATTCACAAACCTGCAGACTTATAAATGACCACTCTCATCCACAAATATATTGAGGGAAGGCAACGAAGAGGATTTGAAAGCAAGGCAGAATTGCAGGAAACAGATTTCAGGAGGGAGATTCGAATCGCCTTTAAAGCACAGGAAAAGCGGCAAAACCTCATCAATGATGCCCTTGGCCAAAAAGGGCGTATGCGTTTTTTCCTGAATATATTCAGGAAAAAACGCATACGCCCTTTTTGGCCAACCAAGCAACCTGGAAAGGCAAATCAGCGCTACAAAGAAGTCTCACTTCCCATCGGTCAAAAGGGCCATGCTGAATAAAGTGTCAAAACCAGAAATGCAGGACAGGCCATGGAGAAACGGGAGCCTTGCTACGCTGATGGGCGGGATGTAAATTGCCAACAGCCACTCTGGAGAAGTGTACGGTGTGTCCTGAAACATCTAAAAAACTCAGCTTAGAGAGCATAGGGCACTTCCACTCATGCGTGTATAAAGTGGGAACATTAAAAACCAGCAAGACACAGGCACCCCAAAGTTTAGGGCTGCTCTGTTGACAAGAACCTCCAACTTCGTTACACCTTAAATATCCCAGGAAAGAGAAAAATGGATAAAGATGTTGTGGTCCTTATGTACAATGGAATATCACTCAGCCATGAAATCAACGTCATAAGGCTAGTAGCAGCATGATGAGTGGATTTAGGTTCTACGATTCTAAGTGAAATAAGTCACACAGAAAAAGACACTTATCATAAGATATCACTTATAGAGGGAATGTAAAAACCGCTACCCTTGAACTGAATTACAAAACAGAACAGAGTCACACGTTTAGAAAACACACTATGGCTGCTTAACGGGAAAGGTGAGGTGGGGTGATGCATAAAACAAGGGTTTCAAATTAGCTCAGATACCGTTCCATAAACCCAATATGTAATAGACAAGACCTACTCCTTGCTCAGTGAATTGGACTCAACACCCCCTATTCACGGCCCAAGAATATATCTGACTAGTAAGAATCTTAAAACCTATGTATTGATATCTCTTAGTAAGTGAGTCAAGTGGGTGTAAAGTGGCATAAACACAGCAGTGAAAAGCAGCTAAACCCCATTATAAAAATCAATTACTTTTAAAAACCTGTGAAAAAAAGACAGTGAAAGAGAGAGAAATTCTTACAAAATTCGTTCAGGGGCAGTGATGCTAACTGGATTGACCATATCTAGACCCACAGCTGATTGAGACATAAGGGTGGACACTCTTGGGGCTGAGAGGTTTGGTGAGATTGGGTGAGCAAACGCAGACCCTTTAAAGTAATAGTGCGTGGTACCCATCCCATGGGTCCCAAATCTCCAGGTTCAAGGGCATCTTCCTACATCGAAAACGTGCATGAGAAACCCAGAAGATGGTACACTGTGTGATCGGGAAAGGTTTCTAAAACGCACCTCATTTCTCATGTCCTTGTGCTCGGGTTCGCCATTCCAGCCGCATTACTAGCAATCTCCCTCCTTGGAGAATCAGCACCTTTAACGTCCTGTTCCGTACAGGTTGCAATTTGTCCTGAGGATGAACGGGAAGAAGTGGGAACCAATGAGAGACTAGCTCTAGGTGTTGGGACAGGCACAGGTCACTCTATTTTACCATCAGGAAGAAGAATTAAGCACAGGCTCAGCCTGCCGCCCGGGACCAGAATAGGGCCTGAAGCAATCCTGCGCTTTTGCGGCCAGCTCCCAAGAAAGCGAGTTGAAAAATGGAGCTCAGGGGCACTGCAATTCACAAACCTGCAGACTTATAAATGATCACTCTCGTCCACAAATATATTGAGGGAAAGCAACGAAGAGGATTTGAAAGCAAGGCAGAATTGCAGGAAACAGATTTCAGGAGGGAGATTCGAATCGCCTTTAAAGCACAGGAAAAGCGGTAAAACCTCGACAATGATGCCCTTGGCCAAAAAGGGCGTATGCGTTTTTTCCTGAATATATTCAGGAAAAAACGCATACGCCCTTTTTGGCCAACCAAGCAACCTGGAAAGGCAAATCAGCGCTACAAAGAAGTCTCGCTTCCCATCGGTCAAAAGGGCCATGCTGAATAAAGTGTCAAAACCAGAAATGCAGGACAGGCCATGGAGAAACGGGAGCCTTGCTACGCTGATGGGCGGGATGTAAATTGCCAACAGCCACTCTGGAGAAGTGTACGGTGTGTCCTGAAACATCTAAAAAACTCAGCTTAGAGAGCATAGGGCACTTCCACTCCTGCGCGTATAAAGTGGGAACATTAAAAACCAGCAAGACACAGGCACCCCAAAGTTTAGGGCTGCTCTGTTGACAAGAACCTCCAACTTCGTTACACCTTAAATATCCCAGGAAAGAGAAAAATGGATAAAGATGTTGTGGTCCTTATGTACAATGGAATATCACTCAGCCATGAAATCAACGTCATAAGACTAGTAGCAGCATGATGAGTGGATTTAGGTTCTACGATTCTAAGTGAAATAAGTCACACAGAAAAAGACACTTATCATAAGATATCACTTATAGAGGGAATGTAAAAACCGCTACCCTTGAACTGAATTACAAAACAGAACAGAGTCACACGTTTAGAAAACACACTATGGCTGCTTAACGGGAAAGGTGAGGTGGGGTGATGCATAAAACAAGGGTTTCAAATTAGCTCAGATACCGTTCCATAAACCCAATATGTAATAGACAAGACCTACTCCTTGCTCAGTGAATTGGACTCAACACCCCCTATTCACGGCCCAAGAATATATCTGACTAGTAAGAATCTTAAAACCTATGTATTGATATCTCTTAGTAAGTGAGTCAAGTGGGTGTAAAGTGGCATAAACACAGCAGTGAAAAGCAGCTAAACCCCATTATAAAAATCAATTACTTTTAAAAACCTGTGAAAAAAAGACAGTGAAAGAGAGAGAAATTCTTACAAAATTCGTTCAGGGGCAGTTATGCTACCTGGATTGACCATATCTAGACCCACAGCTGATTGAGACATAAGGGTGGACACTCTTGGGGCTGAGAGGTTTGGTGAGATTGGGTGAGCAAACGCAGACCCTTTAAAGTAATAGTGCGTGGTACCCATCCCATGGGTCCCAAATCTCCAGGTTCAAGGGCATCTTCCTACATCGAAAACGTGCATGAGAAACCCAGAAGATGGTACACTGTGTGATCGGGAAAGGTTTCTAAAACGCACCTCATTTCTCATGTCCTTGTGCTCGGGTTCGCCATTCCAGCCGCATTACTAGCAATCTCCCTCCTTGGAGAATCAGCACCTTTAACGTCCTGTTCCGTACAGGTTGCAATTTGTCCTGAGGATGAACGGGAAGAAGTGGGAACCAATGAGAGACTAGCTCTAGGTGTTGGGACAGGCACAGGTCACTCTATTTTACCATCAGGAAGAAGAATTAAGCACAGGCTCAGCCTGCCGCCCGGGACCAGAATAGGGCCTGAAGCAATCCTGCGCTTTTGCGGCCAGCTCCCAAGAAAGCGAGTTGAAAAATGGAGCTCAGGGGCACTGCAATTCACAAACCTGCAGACTTATAAATGATCACTCTCGTCCACAAATATATTGAGGGAAAGCAACGAAGAGGATTTGAAAGCAAGGCAGAATTGCAGGAAACAGATTTCAGGAGGGAGATTCGAATCGCCTTTAAAGCACAGGAAAAGCGGTAAAACCTCGACAATGATGCCCTTGGCCAAAAAGGGCGTATGCGTTTTTTCCTGAATATATTCAGGAAAAAACGCATACGCCCTTTTTGGCCAACCAAGCAACCTGGAAAGGCAAATCAGCGCTACAAAGAAGTCTCGCTTCCCATCGGTCAAAAGGGCCATGCTGAATAAAGTGTCAAAACCAGAAATGCAGGACAGGCCATGGAGAAACGGGAGCCTTGCTACGCTGATGGGCGGGATGTAAATTGCCAACAGCCACTCTGGAGAAGTGTACGGTGTGTCCTGAAACATCTAAAAAACTCAGCTTAGAGAGCATAGGGCACTTCCACTCATGCGCGTATAAAGTGGGAACATTAAAAACCAGCAAGACACAGGCACCCCAAAGTTTAGGGCTGCTCTGTTGACAAGAACCTCCAACTTCGTTACACCTTAAATATCCCAGGAAAGAGAAAAATGGATAAAGATGTTGTGGTCCTTATGTACAATGGAATATCACTCAGCCATGAAATCAACGTCATAAGACTAGTAGCAGCATGATGAGTGGATTTAGGTTCTACGATTCTAAGTGAAATAAGTCACACAGAAAAAGACACTTATCATAAGATATCACTTATAGAGGGAATGTAAAAACCGCTACCCTTGAACTGAATTACAAAACAGAACAGAGTCACACGTTTAGAAAACACACTATGGCTGCTTAACGGGAAAGGTGAGGTGGGGTGATGCATAAAACAAGGGTTTCAAATTAGCTCAGATACCGTTCCATAAACCCAATATGTAATAGACAAGACCTACTCCTTGCTCAGTGAATTGGACTCAACACCCCCTATTCACGGCCCAAGAATATATCTGACTAGTAAGAATCTTAAAACCTATGTATTGATATCTCTTAGTAAGTGAGTCAAGTGGGTGTAAAGTGGCATAAACACAGCAGTGAAAAGCAGCTAAACCCCATTATAAAAATCAATTACTTTTAAAAACCTGTGAAAAAAAGACAGTGAAAGAGAGAGAAATTCTTACAAAATTCGTTCAGGGGCAGTTATGCTACCTGGATTGACCATATCTAGACCCACAGCTGATTGAGACATAAGGGTGGACACTCTTGGGGCTGAGAGGTTTGGTGAGATTGGGTGAGCAAACGCAGACCCTTTAAAGTAATAGTGCGTGGTACCCATCCCATGGGTCCCAAATCTCCAGGTTCAAGGGCATCTTCCTACATCGAAAACGTGCATGAGAAACCCAGAAGATGGTACACTGTGTGATCGGGAAAGGTTTCTAAAACGCACCTCATTTCTCATGTCCTTGTGCTCGGGTTCGCCATTCCAGCCGCATTACTAGCAATCTCCCTCCTTGGAGAATCAGCACCTTTAACGTCCTGTTCCGTACAGGTTGCAATTTGTCCTGAGGATGAACGGGAAGAAGTGGGAACCAATGAGAGACTAGCTCTAGGTGTTGGGACAGGCACAGGTCACTCTATTTTACCATCAGGAAGAAGAATTAAGCACAGGCTCAGCCTGCCGCCCGGGACCAGAATAGGGCCTGAAGCAATCCTGCGCTTTTGCGGCCAGCTCCCAAGAAAGCGAGTTGAAAAATGGAGCTCAGGGGCACTGCAATTCACAAACCTGCAGACTTATAAATGATCACTCTCGTCCACAAATATATTGAGGGAAAGCAACGAAGAGGATTTGAAAGCAAGGCAGAATTGCAGGAAACAGATTTCAGGAGGGAGATTCGAATCGCCTTTAAAGCACAGGAAAAGCGGTAAAACCTCGACAATGATGCCCTTGGCCAAAAAGGGCGTATGCGTTTTTTCCTGAATATATTCAGGAAAAAACGCATACGCCCTTTTTGGCCAACCAAGCAACCTGGAAAGGCAAATCAGCGCTACAAAGAAGTCTCGCTTCCCATCGGTCAAAAGGGCCATGCTGAATAAAGTGTCAAAACCAGAAATGCAGGACAGGCCATGGAGAAACGGGAGCCTTGCTACGCTGATGGGCGGGATGTAAATTGCCAACAGCGACTCTGGAGAAGTGTACGGTGTGTTCTGAAACATCTAAAAAACTCAGCTTAGAGAGCATAGGGCACTTCCACTCATGCGCGTATAAATTGGGAAAACTAAAAATCAGCAAGACACAGGCACCCCAACGTTTAGGGCTGCTCTGTTGACAAGAACCTCCACTTCGTTACACCTTAAATATCCCAGGAAAGAGAAAAATGGATAAAGAAGTTGTGGTCCTTATGTACAATGGAATATCACTCAGCCATGAAATCAACGTCATAAGGCTAGTAGCAGCATGATGAGTGGATTTAGGTACTACGATTCTAAGTGAAATAAGTAACACAGAAAAAGACACTTATCATAAGATATCACTTATAGAGGGAATGTAAAAACCGCTACCCTTGAACTGAATTACAAAACAGAACAGAGTCACACGTTTAGAAAACACACTATGGCTGCTTAACGGAAAGGTGAGGTGGGGTGATGCATAAAACAAGGGTTTCAAATTAGCTCAGATACCGTTCCATAAACCCAATATGTAATAGACAAGACCTACTCCTTGCTCAGTGAATTGGACTCAACACCCCCTATTCACGGCCCAAGAATATATCTGACTAGTAAGAATCTTAAAACCTATGTATTGATATCTCTCTGTAAGTGAGTCAAGTGGGTGTAAAGTGGCATAAACACAGCAGTGAAAAGCAGCTAAACCCCATTATAAAAATCAATTACTTTTAAAAACCTGTGAAAAAAAGACAGTGAAAGAGAGAGAAATTCTTACAAAATTCGTTTAGGGGCATTGATGCTACCTGGATTCACCATATCTAGACCCACAGCTGATTGAGACATAAGGGTGGACACTCTTGGGGCTGAGAGGTTTGCTGAGGTTGGGTGAGGAAACGCAGACCCTTTAAAGTAATATTGCGTGGTACCCATCCCATGGGTCCCAAATCTCCAGGTTCAAGGGCATCTTCCTACATCGAAAACATGCATGAGAAACCCAGAAGATGGCACACTGTGTGATCGGGAAAGGTTTCTAAAACGCACCTCATTTCTCATGTCCTTGTGCTCGGGTTCGCCATTCCAGCCGCATTACTAGCAATCTCCCTCCTTGGAGAATCAGCACCTTTAACCTCCTGTTCCGTACAGGTTGCAATTTGTCCTGAGGATGAACGGGAAGAAGTGGGAACCAATGAGAGACTAGCTCTAGGTGTTGGGACAGGCACAGGTCACTCTATTTTCCCATCAGGAAGAAGAATTAACCACAGGCTCAGCCTTCCGCCCGGGACCAGAATAGGGCCTGAAGCAATCCTGCGCTTTTGCGGCCAGCTCCCAAGAAAGCGAGTTGAAAAATGGAGCTCAGGGGCACTGCAATTCACAAACCTGCAGACTTATAAATGATCACTCTCGTCCACAAATATATTGAGGGAAGGCAACGAAGAGGATTTGAAAGCAAGGCAGAATTGCAGGAAACAGATTTCAGGAGGGAGATTCGAATCGCCTTTAAAGCACAGGAAAAGCGGCAAAACCTCGTCAATGATGCCCTTGGCCAAAAAGGGCGTATGCGTTTTTTCCTGAATATATTCAGGAAAAAACGCATACGCCCTTTTTGGCCAACCAAGCAACCTGGAAAGGCAAATCAGCACTACAAAGAAGTCTCGCTTCCCATCGGTCAAAAGGGCCATGCTGAATAAAGTGTCAAAACCAGAAATGCAGGACAGGCCATGGAGAAACGGGAGCCTTGCTACGCTGATGGGCGGAATGTAAATTGCCAACAGCCACTCTGGAGAAGTGTACGGTGTGTCCTGAAACATCTAAAAAACTCAGCTTAGAGAGCATAGGGCACTTCCACTCATGGGCGTATAAAGTGGGAAAATTAAAAACCAGCAAGACACAGGCACCCCAACATTTAGGGCTGCTCTGTTGACAAGAACCTCCACTTCGTTACACCTTAAATATCCCAGGAAAGAGAAAAATGGATAAAGAAGTTGTGGTCCTTATGTACAATGGAATATCACTCAGCCATGAAATCAACGTCATAAGGCTAGTAGCAGCATGATGAGTGGATTTAGGTACTACGATTCTAAGTGAAATAAGTCACACAGAAAAAGACACTTATCATAAGATATCACTTATAGAGGGAATGTAAAAACCGCTACCCTTGAACTGAATTACAAAACAGAACAGAGTCACACGTTTAGAAAACACACTATGGCTGCTTAACGGGAAAGGTGAGGTGGGGTGATGCATAAAACAAGGGTTTCAAATTAGTTCAGATACCGTTCCATAAACCCAATATGTAATAGACAAGACCTACTCCTTGCTCAGTGAATTGGACTCAAAACCCCCTATTCACGGCCCAAGAATATATCTGACTAGTAAGAATCTTAAAACCTATGTATTGATATCTCTCTGTAAGTGAGTCAAGTGGGTGTAAAGTGACATAAACACAGCAGTGAAAAGCAGCTAAACCCCATTATAAAAATCAATTACTTTTAAAAACCTGTGAAAAAAAGACAGTGAAAGAGAGAGAAATTCTTACAAAATTCGTTTAGGGGCATTGATGCTACCTGGATTGACCATATCTAGACCCACAGCTGATTGAGACATAAGGGTGGACACTCTTGGGGCTGAGAGGTTTGCTGAGGTTGGGTGAGGGAACGCAGACCCTTTAAAGTAATATTGCGTGGTACCCATCCCATGGGTCCCAAATCTCCAGGTTCAAGGGCATCTTCCTACATCGAAAACATGCATGAGAAACCCAGAAGATGGCACACTGTGTGATCGGGAAAGGTTTCTAAAACGCACCTCATTTCTCATCTCCTTGTGCTCGAATTCGCCATTCCAGCTGCTTTACTAGCAGTCTCCCTCATTGGAGAATCAGCACCTTTAACCTCCTGTTCCGTACAGGTTGCAATTTGTGCTGAGGATGAACGGGAAGAAGTGGGAACCAATGAGAGACTAGCTCTAGGTGTTGGGACAGGCACAGTTCACTCTATTTTCCCATCAGGAAGAAGAATTAAGCACAGGCTCAGCCTTCCGCCCGGGACCAGAATAGGGCCTGAAGCAATCCTGCGCTTTTGCGGCCAGCTCCCAAGAAAGCGAGTTGAAATATGGAGCTCAGGGGCACTGCAATTCACAAACCTGTAGACTTATAAATGATCACTCTCGTCCACAAATATATTGAGGGAAGGCAACGAAGAGGATTTAAAGCAAGGCAGAATTGCAGGAAACAGATTTCAGGAGGGAGATTCGAATCGCCTTTAAAGCACAGGAAAAGCGGCAAAACCTCGTCAATGATGCCCTTGGCCAAAAAGGGCGTATGCGTTTTTTCCCGAATATATTCAGGAAAAAACGCATACGCCCTTTTTGGCCAACCAAGCAACCTGGAAAGGCAAATCAGCGCTACAAAGAAGTCTCGCTTCCCATCGGTCAAAAGGGCCATGCTGAATAAAGTGTCAAAACCAGAAATGCAGGACAGGCCATGGAGAAACGGGAGCCTTGCTACGATGATGGGCGGGATGTAAATTGCCAACAGCCACTCTGGAGAAGTGTACGGTGTGTCCTGAAACATCTAAAAAACTCAGCTTAGAGAGCATAGGGCACTTCCACTCATGGGCGTATAAAGTGGGAAAATTAAAAACCAGCAAGACACAGGCACCCCAAAGTTTAGGGCCTCTCTGTTGACAAGAACCTCCAACTTCGTTACACCATAAATATCCCAGGAAAGAGAAAAATGGATAAAGATGTTGTGGTCCTTATGTACAATGGAATATCACTCAGCCATGAAATCAAGGTCATAAGGCTAGTAGCAGCATGATGAGTGGATTTAGGTACGACGATTCTAAGTGAAATAAGTCACACAGAAAAAGACACTTATCATAAGATATCACTAATAGAGGGAATGTAAAAACCGCTACCCTTGAACTGAATTACAAAACAGAACAGAGTCACACGTTTAGAAAACACACTATGGCTGCTTAACGGGAAAGGTGAGGCCGGGTGATGCATAAAACAATGGTTTCAAATTAGCTCAGATACCGTTCCATAAACCCAATATGTACTAGACAAGACCTACTCCTTGCTCAGTGAATTGGACTCAAAACCCCCTATTCACGGCCCAAGAATATATCTGACTAGTAAGAATCTTAAAACCTATGTATTGATATCTCTCTGTAAGTGAGTCATGTGGGTGTAAAGTGACATAAACATAGCAGTGAAAAGCAGCTAAACCCCATTATAAAAATCAATTACTTTTAAAAACCTGTGAAAAAAAGACAGTGAAAGAGAGAGAAATTCTTACAAAATTCGTTTAGGGGCAGTTATGCTACCTGGATTGACCATATCTAGACCCACAGCTGATTGAGACATAAGGGTGGACACTCTTGGGGCTGAGAGGTTTGGTGAGGTTGGGTGAGGAAACGCAGACCCTTTAAAGTAATACTGCGTGGTACCCATCCCATGGGTTCCAAATCTCCAGGTTCAAGGGCATCTTCCTACATCGAAAACATGCATGAGAAACCCAGAAGATGGTACACCGTGTGATCGCGAAAGGTTTCTAAAACGCACCACATTTCTCATCTCCTTGTGCTCGGGTTCGCCATTCCAGCTGCTTTACTAGCAACCTCCCTCCTTGGAGAATCATCACCTTTAACCTCCTGTTCCGTACAGGTTGCAATTTGTCCTGAGGATGAACGAGAAGAGGGGAAAACAATGAGAGACTAGCTCTAGGTGTTGGGACAGGCACAGGTCACTCTATTTTCCCATCAGGAAGAAGAATTAAGCACAGGCTCAGCCTGCCGCCCGGGACCAGAATAGGGCCTGAAGCAATCCTGCGCTTTTGCGGCCAGCTCCCAAGAAAGCGAGTTGAAAAATGGAGCTCAGGGGCACTGCAATTCACAAACCTGCAGACTTATAAATGATCACTCTCGTCCACAAATATATTGAGGGAAGGCAACGAAGAGGATTTGAAAGCAAGGCAGAATTGCAGGAAACAGATTTCAGGAGGGAGATTCGAATCGCCTTTAAAGCACAGGAAAAGCGGCAAAACCATGACAATGATGCCCTTGGCCAAAAAGGGCGTATGCGTTTTTTCCTGAATATATTCAGGAAAAAACGCATACGCCCTTTTTGGCCAAGCAAGCCACCTGGAAAGGCAAATCAGCGCTACAAAGAAGTCTCGCTTCCCATCGGTCAAAAGGGCCATGCTGAATAAAGTGTCAAAACCAGAAATGCAGGGCAGGCCATGGAGAAACGGGAGACTTGCTACGCTGATGGGCGGGATGTAAATTGCCAACAGCCAATCTGGAGAAGTGTACGGTGTGTCCTGAAACATCTAAAAAACTCAGCTTAGAGAGCATAGGGCACTTCCACTCATGGGCGTATAAAGTGGGAAAATTAAAAACCAGCAAGACACAGGCACCCCAAAGTTTAGGGCTTCTCTGTTGACAAGAACCTCCAACTTCGTTACACCATAAATATCCCAGGAAAGAGAAAAATGGATAAAGATGTTGTGGTCCTTATGTACAATGGAATATCACTCAGCCATGAAATCAACGTCATAAGGCTAGTAGCAGCATGATGAGTGGATTTAGGTACGACGATTCTAAGTGAAATAAGTCACACAGAAAAAGACACTTATCATAAGATATCACTAATAGAGGGAATGTAAAAACCGCTACCCTTGAACTGAATTACAAAACAGAACAGAGTCACACGTTTAGAAAACACACTATGGCTGCTTAACGGGAAAGGTGAGGCCGGGTGATGCAAAAAACAAGGGTTTCAAATTAGCTCAGATACCGTTCTATAAACCCAATATGTACTAGACAACACCTACTCCTTGCTCAGTGAATTGGACTCAAAACCCCCTATTCACGGCCCAAGAATATATCTGACTAGTAAGAATCTTAAAACCTATGTATTGATATCTCTCTGTAAGTGAGTCATGTGGGTGTAAAGTGACATAAACACAGCAGTGAAAAGCAGCTAAACCCCATTATAAAAATCAATTACTTTTAAAAACCTGTGAAAAAAAGACAGTGAAAGAGAGAGAAATTCTTACAAAATTCGTTTAGGGGCAGTTATGCTACCTGGATTGACCATATCTAGACCCACAGCTGATTGAGACATAAGGGTGGACACTCTTGGGGCTGAGAGGTTTGGTGAGGTTGGGTGAGGAAACGCAGACCCTTTAAAGTAATACTGCGTGGTACCCATCCCATGGGTTCCAAATCTCCAGGTTCAAGGGCATCTTCCTACATCGAAAACATGCATGAGAAACCCAGAAGATGGTACACCGTGTGATCGCGAAAGGTTTCTAAAACGCACCACATTTCTCATCTCCTTGTGCTCGGGTTCGCCATTCCAGCTGCTTTACTAGCAACCTCCCTCCTTGGAGAATCATCACCTTTAACCTCCTGTTCCATACAGGTTGCAATTTGTCCTGAGGATGAACGAGAAGAGGGGAAAACAATGAGAGACTAGCTCTAGGTGTTGGGACAGGCACAGGTCACTCTATTTTCCCATCAGGAAGAAGAATTAAGCACAGGCTCAGCCTGCCGCCCGGGACCAGAATAGGGCCTGAAGCAATCCTGCGCTTTTGCGGCCAGCTCCCAAGAAAGCGAGTTGAAAAATGGAGCTCAGGGGCACTGCAATTCACAAACCTGCAGACTTATAAATGATCACTCTCGTCCACAAATATATTGAGGGAAGGCAACGAAGAGGATTTGAAAGCAAGGCAGAATTGCAGGAAACAGATTTCAGGAGGGAGATTCGAATCGCCTTTAAAGCACAGGAAAAGCGGCAAAACCACGACAATGATGCCCTTGGCCAAAAAGGGCGTATGCGTTTTTTCCTGAATATATTCAGGAAAAAACGCATACGCCCTTTTTCGCCAAGCAAGCCACCTGGAAAGGCAAATCAGCGCTACAAAGAAGTCTCGCTTCCCATCGGTCAAAAGGGCCATGCTGAATAAAGTGTCAAAACCAGAAATGCAGGGCAGGCCATGGAGAAACGGGAGCCTTGCTACGCTGATGGGCGGGATGTAAATTGCCAACAGCCAATCTGGAGAAGTGTACGGTGTGTCCTGAAACATCTAAAAAACTCAGCTTAGAGAGCATAGGGCACTTCCACTCATGGGCGTATAAATTGGGAAAACTAAAAATCAGCAAGACACAGGCACCCCAACGTTTAGGGCTGCTCTGTTGACAAGAACCTCCACTTCGTTACACCTTAAATATCTCAGGATAGAGAAAAATGGATAAATAAGTTGTGGTCCTTATGTACAATGGAACATCACTCAGCCATGAAATCAACGTCATAAGGCTAGTAGCAGCATGATGAGTGGATTTAGGTACGACGATTCTAAGTGAAATAAGTCACACAGAAAAAGACACTTATCATAAGATATCACTTATAGAGTGAATGTAAAAACCGCTACTCTTGAACTGAATTACAAAACAGAACAGAGTCACACGTTTAGAAAACACACTATGGCTGCTTAACGGAAAGGTGAGGTGGGGTGATGCATAAAACAAGGGTTTCAAATTAGCTCAGATACCGTTCCATAAACCCAATATGTAATAGACAAGACCTACTCCTTGCTCAGTGAATTGGACTCAACACCCCCTATTCACGGCCCAAGAATATATCTGACTAGTAAGAATCTTAAAACCTATGTATTGATATCTCTCTGTAAGTGAGTCAAGTGGGTGTAAAGTGGCATAAACACAGCAGTGAAAAGCAGCTAAACCCCATTATAAAAATCAATTACTTTTAAAAACCTGTGAAAAAAAGACAGTGAAAGAGAGAGAAATTCTTACAAAATTCGTTTAGGGGCATTGATGCTACCTGGATTCACCATATCTAGACCCACAGCTGATTGAGACATAAGGGTGGACACTCTTGGGGCTGAGAGGTTTGCTGAGGTTGGGTGAGGAAACGCAGACCCTTTAAAGTAATATTGCGTGGTACCCATCCCATGGGTCCCAAATCTCCAGGTTCAAGGGCATCTTCCTACATCGAAAACATGCATGAGAAACCCAGAAGATGGCACACTGTGTGATCGGGAAAGGTTTCTAAAACGCACCTCATTTCTCATGTCCTTGTGCTCGGGTTCGCCATTCCAGCCGCATTACTAGCAATCTCCCTCCTTGGAGAATCAGCACCTTTAACCTCCTGTTCCGTACAGGTTGCAATTTGTCCTGAGGATGAACGGGAAGAAGTGGGAACCAATGAGAGACTAGCTCTAGGTGTTGGGACAGGCACAGTTCACTCTATTTTCCCATCAGGAAGAAGAATTAAGCACAGGCTCAGCCTTCCGCCCGGGACCAGAATAGGGCCTGAAGCAATCCTGCGCTTTTGCGGCCAGCTCCCAAGAAAGCGAGTTGAAATATGGAGCTCAGGGGCACTGCAATTCACAAACCTGTAGACTTATAAATGATCACTCTCGTCCACAAATATATTGAGGGAAGGCAACGAAGAGGATTTAAAGCAAGGCAGAATTGCAGGAAACAGATTTCAGGAGGGAGATTCGAATCGCCTTTAAAGCACAGGAAAAGCGGCAAAACCTCGTCAATGATGCCCTTGGCCAAAAAGGGCGTATGCGTTTTTTCCCGAATATATTCAGGAAAAAACGCATACGCCCTTTTTGGCCAACCAAGCAACCTGGAAAGGCAAATCAGCGCTACAAAGAAGTCTCGCTTCCCATCGGTCAAAAGGGCCATGCTGAATAAAGTGTCAAAACCAGAAATGCAGGACAGGCCATGGAGAAACGGGAGCCTTGCTACGATGATGGGCGGGATGTAAATTGCCAACAGCCACTCTGGAGAAGTGTACGGTGTGTCCTGAAACATCTAAAAAACTCAGCTTAGAGAGCATAGGGCACTTCCACTCATGGGCGTATAAAGTGGGAAAATTAAAAACCAGCAAGACACAGGCACCCCAAAGTTTAGGGCCTCTCTGCTGACAAGAACCTCCAACTTCGTTACACCATAAATATCCCAGGAAAGAGAAAAATGGATAAAGATGTTGTGGTCCTTATGTACAATGGAATATCACTCAGCCATGAAATCAACGTCATAAGGCTAGTAGCAGCATGATGAGTGGATTTAGGTACGACGATTCTAAGTGAAATAAGTCACACAGAAAAAGACACTTATCATAAGATATCACTAATAGAGGGAATGTAAAAACCGCTACCCTTGAACTGAATTACAAAACAGAACAGAGTCACACGTTTAGAAAACACACTATGGCTGCTTAACGGGAAAGGTGAGGCCGGGTGATGCATAAAACAATGGTTTCAAATTAGCTCAGATACCGTTCCATAAACCCAATATGTACTAGACAAGACCTACTCCTTGCTCAGTGAATTGGACTCAAAACCCCCTATTCACGGCCCAAGAATATATCTGACTAGTAAGAATCTTAAAACCTATGTATTGATATCTCTCTGTAAGTGAGTCATGTGGGTGTAAAGTGACATAAACATAGCAGTGAAAAGCAGCTAAACCCCATTATAAAAATCAATTACTTTTAAAAACCTGTGAAAAAAAGACAGTGAAAGAGAGAGAAATTCTTACAAAATTCGTTTAGGGGCAGTTATGCTACCTGGATTGACCATATCTAGACCCACAGCTGATTGAGACATAAGGGTGGACACTCTTGGGGCTGAGAGGTTTGCTGAGGTTGGGTGAGGGAACGCAGACCCTTTAAAGTAATATTGCGTGGTACCCATCCCATGGGTTCCAAATCTCCAGGTTCAAGGGCATCTTCCTACATCGAAAACATGCATGAGAAACCCAGAAGATGGCACACTGTGTGATCGGGAAAGGTTTCTAAAACGCACCTCATTTCTCATCTCCTTGTGCTCGAATTCGCCATTCCAGCTGCTTTACTAGCAGTCTCCCTCATTGGAGAATCAGCACCTTTAACCTCCTGTTCCGTACAGGTTGCAATTTGTCCTGAGGATGAACGGGAAGAAGTGGGAACCAATGAGAGACTAGCTCTAGGTGTTGGGACAGGCACAGTTCACTCTATTTTCCCATCAGGAAGAAGAATTAAGCACAGGCTCAGCCTTCCGCCCGGGACCAGAATAGGGCCTGAAGCAATCCTGCGCTTTTGCGGCCAGCTCCCAAGAAAGCGAGTTGAAATATGGAGCTCAGGGGCACTGCAATTCACAAACCTGTAGACTTATAAATGATCACTCTCGTCCACAAATATATTGAGGGAAGGCAACGAAGAGGATTTAAAGCAAGGCAGAATTGCAGGAAACAGATTTCAGGAGGGAGATTCGAATCGCCTTTAAAGCACAGGAAAAGCGGCAAAACCTCGTCAATGATGCCCTTGGCCAAAAAGGGCGTATGCGTTTTTTCCCGAATATATTCAGGAAAAAACGCATACGCCCTTTTTGGCCAACCAAGCAACCTGGAAAGGCAAATCAGCGCTACAAAGAAGTCTCGCTTCCCATCGGTCAAAAGGGCCATGCTGAATAAAGTGTCAAAACCAGAAATGCAGGACAGGCCATGGAGAAACGGGAGCCTTGCTACGATGATGGGCGGGATGTAAATTGCCAACAGCCACTCTGGAGAAGTGTACGGTGTGTCCTGAAACATCTAAAAAACTCAGCTTAGAGAGCATAGGGCACTTCCACTCATGGGCGTATAAAGTGGGAAAATTAAAAACCAGCAAGACACAGGCACCCCAAAGTTTAGGGCCTCTCTGTTGACAAGAACCTCCAACTTCGTTACACCATAAATATCCCAGGAAAGAGAAAAATGGATAAAGATGTTGTGGTCCTTATGTACAATGGAATATCACTCAGCCATGAAATCAAGGTCATAAGGCTAGTAGCAGCATGATGAGTGGATTTAGGTACGACGATTCTAAGTGAAATAAGTCACACAGAAAAAGACACTTATCATAAGATATCACTAATAGAGGGAATGTAAAAACCGCTACCCTTGAACTGAATTACAAAACAGAACAGAGTCACACGTTTAGAAAACACACTATGGCTGCTTAACGGGAAAGGTGAGGCCGGGTGATGCATAAAACAATGGTTTCAAATTAGCTCAGATACCGTTCCATAAACCCAATATGTACTAGACAAGACCTACTCCTTGCTCAGTGAATTGGACTCAAAACCCCCTATTCACGGCCCAAGAATATATCTGACTAGTAAGAATCTTAAAACCTATGTATTGATATCTCTCTGTAAGTGAGTCATGTGGGTGTAAAGTGACATAAACATAGCAGTGAAAAGCAGCTAAACCCCATTATAAAAATCAATTACTTTTAAAAACCTGTGAAAAAAAGACAGTGAAAGAGAGAGAAATTCTTACAAAATTCGTTTAGGGGCAGTTATGCTACCTGGATTGACCATATCTAGACCCACAGCTGATTGAGACATAAGGGTGGACACTCTTGGGGCTGAGAGGTTTGGTGAGGTTGGGTGAGGAAACGCAGACCCTTTAAAGTAATACTGCCTGGTACCCATCCCATGGGTTCCAAATCTCCAGGTTCAAGGGCATCTTCCTACATCGAAAACATGCATGAGAAACCCAGAAGATGGTACACCGTGTGATCGCGAAAGGTTTCTAAAACGCACCACATTTCTCATCTCCTTGTGCTCGGGTTCGCCATTCCAGCTGCTTTACTAGCAACCTCCCTCCTTGGAGAATCATCACCTTTAACCTCCTGTTCCGTACAGGTTGCAATTTGTCCTGAGGATGAACGAGAAGAGGGGAAAACAATGAGAGACTAGCTCTAGGTGTTGGGACAGGCACAGGTCACTCTATTTTCCCATCAGGAAGAAGAATTAAGCACAGGCTTAGCCTGCCGCCCGGGACCAGAATAGGGCCTGAAGCAATCCTGCGCTTTTGCGGCCAGCTCCCAAGAAAGCGAGTTGAAAAATGGAGCTCAGGGGCACTGCAATTCACAAACCTGCAGACTTATAAATGATCACTCTCGTCCACAAATATATTGAGGGAAGGCAACGAAGAGGATTTGAAAGCAAGGCAGAATTGCAGGAAACAGATTTCAGGAGGGAGATTCGAATCGCCTTTAAAGCACAGGAAAAGCGGCAAAACCATGACAATGATGCCCTTGGCCAAAAAGGGCGTATGCGTTTTTTCCTGAATATATTCAGGAAAAAACGCATACGCCCTTTTTGGCCAAGCAAGCCACCTGGAAAGGCAAATCAGCGCTACAAAGAAGTCTCGCTTCCCATCGGTCAAAAGGGCCATGCTGAATAAAGTGTCAAAACCAGAAATGCAGGGCAGGCCATGGAGAAACGGGAGACTTGCTACGCTGATGGGCGGGATGTAAATTGCCAACAGCCAATCTGGAGAAGTGTACGGTGTGTCCTGAAACATCTAAAAAACTCAGCTTAGAGAGCATAGGGCACTTCCACTCATGGGCGTATAAATTGGGAAAACTAAAAATCAGCAAGACACAGGCACCCCAACGTTTAGGGCTGCTCTGTTGACAAGAACCTCCACTTCGTTACACCTTAAATATCTCAGGATAGAGAAAAATGGATAAATAAGTTGTGGTCCTTATGTACAATGGAACATCACTCAGCCATGAAATCAACGTCATAAGGCTAGTAGCAGCATGATGAGTGGATTTAGGTACGACGATTCTAAGTGAAATAAGTCACACAGAAAAAGACACTTATCATAAGATATCACTTATAGAGTGAATGTAAAAACCGCTACTCTTGAACTGAATTACAAAACAGAACAGAGTCACACGTTTAGAAAACACACTATGGCTGCTTAACGGGAAAGGTGAGGTGGGGTGATGCATAAAACAAGGGTTTCAAATTAGCTCAGATACCGTTCCATAAACGCAATATGTAATAGACAAGACCTACTCCTTGCTCAGTGAATTGGACTCAACACCCCATATTCACGGCCCAAGAATATATCTGACTAGTTAGAATCTTAAAACCTATGTATTGATATCTCTTAGTAAGTGAGTCAAGTGGGTGTAAAGTGGCATAAACACAGCAGTGAAAAGCAGCTAAACCCCATTATAAAAATCAATTACTTATAAAAACCTGTGAAAAAAAGACAGTGAAAGAGAGAGAAATTCTTACAAAATTCGTTCAGGGGCAGTTATGCTACCTGGATTGACCATATCTAGACCCACAGCTGATTGAGACATAAGGGTGGACACTCTTGGGGCTGAGAGGTTTGGTGAGATTGGGTGAGCAAATGCAGACCCTTTAAAGTAATAGTGCGTGGTACCCATCCCATGGGTCCCAAATCTCCAGGTTCAAGGGCATCTTCCTACATCGAAAACGTGCATGAGAAACCCAGAAGATGGTACACTGTGTGATCGGGAAAGGTTTCTAAAACGCACCTCATTTCTCATGTCCTTGTGCTCGGGTTCGCCATTCCAGCCGCATTACTAGCAATCTCCCTCCTTGGAGAATCAGCACCTTTAACCTCCTGTTCCCTACAGGTTGCAATTTGTCCTGAGGATGAACGGGAAGAAGTGGGAACCAATGAGAGACTAGCTCTAGGTGTTGGGACAGGCACAGGTCACTCTATTTTCCCATCAGGAAGAAGAATTAAGCACAGGCTCAGCCTTCCGCCCGGGACCAGAATAGGGCCTGAAGCAATCCTGCGCTTTTGCGGCCAGCTCCCAAGAAAGCGAGTTGAAAAATGGAGCTCAGGGGCACTGCAATTCACAAACCTGCAGACTTATAAATGATCACTCTCGTCCACAAATATATTGAGGGAAGGCAACGAAGAGGATTTGAAAGCAAGGCAGAATTGCAGGAAACAGATTTCAGGAGGGAGATTCGAATCGCCTTTAAAGCACAGGAAAAGCGGCAAAACCTCGTCAATGATGCCCTTGGCCAAAAAGGGCGTATGCGTTTTTTCCCGAATATATTCAGGAAAAAACGCATACGCCCTTTTTGGCCAACCAAGCAACCTGGAAAGGCAAATCAGCGCTACAAAGAAGTCTCGCTTCCCATCGGTCAAAAGGGCCATGCTGAATAAAGTGTCAAAACCAGAAATGCAGGACAGGCCATGGAGAAACGGGAGCCTTGCTACGATGATGGGCGGGATGTAAATTGCCAACAGCCACTCTGGAGAAGTGTACGGTGTGTCCTGAAACATCTAAAAAACTCAGCTTAGAGAGCATAGGGCACTTCCACTCATGGGCGTATAACGTGGGAAAATTAAAAACAAGCAAGACACAGGCACCCCAAAGTTTAGGGCTGCTCTGTTGACAAGAACCTCCAACTTCGTTACACCTTAAATATCCCAGGAAAGAGAAAAATGGATAAAGATGTTGTGGTCCTTATGTACAATGGAATATCACTCAGCCATGAAATCAACGTCATAAGGCTAGTAGCAGCATGATGAGTGGATTTAGGTTCGACGATTCTAAGTGAAATAAGTCACACAGAAAAAGACACTTATCATAAGATATCACTTATAGAGGGAATGTAAAAACCGCTACCCTTGAACTGAATTACAAAACAGAACAGAGTCACACGTTTAGAAAACACACTATGGCTGCTTAACGGGAAAGGTGAGGTGGGGTGATGCATAAAACAAGGGATTCAAATTAGCTCAGATACCGTTCCATAAACCCAATATGTACTAGACAAGACCTACTCCTTGCTCAGTGAATTGGACTCAAAACCCCCTATTCACGGCCCAAGAATATATCTGACTAGTAAGAATCTTAAAACCTATGTATTGATATCTCTCTGTAAGTGAGTCATGTGGGTGTAAAGTGACATAAACACAGCAGTGAAAAGCAGCTAAACCCCATTATAAAAATCAATTACTTTTAAAAACCTGTGAAAAAAAGACAGTGAAAGAGAGAGAAATTCTTACAAAATTCGTTTAGGGGCAGTTATGCTACCTGGATTGACCATATCTAGACCCACAGCTGATTGAGACATAAGGGTGGACACTCTTGGGGCTGAGAGGTTTGGTGAGGTTGGGTGAGGAAACGCAGACCCTTTAAAGTAATACTGCGTGGTACCCATCCCATGGGTTCCAAATCTCCAGGTTCAAGGGCATCTTCCTACATCGAAAACATGCATGAGAAACCCAGAAGATGGTACACCGTGTGATCGCGAAAGGTTTCTAAAACGCACCACATTTCTCATCTCCTTGTGCTCGGGTTCGCCATTCCAGCTGCTTTACTAGCAACCTCCCTCCTTGGAGAATCATCACCTTTAACCTCCTGTTCCGTACAGGTTGCAATTTGTCCTGAGGATGAACGAGAAGAGGGGAAAACAATGAGAGACTAGCTCTAGGTGTTGGGACAGGCACAGGTCACTCTATTTTCCCATCAGGAAGAAGAATTAAGCACAGGCTCAGCCTGCCGCCCGGGACCAGAATAGGGCCTGAAGCAATCCTGCGCTTTTGCGGCCAGCTCCCAAGAAAGCGAGTTGAAAAATGGAGCTCAGGGGCACTGCAATTCACAAACCTGCAGACTTATAAATGATCACTCTCGTCCACAAATATATTGAGGGAAGGCAACGAAGAGGATTTGAAAGCAAGGCAGAATTGCAGGAAACAGATTTCAGGAGGGAGATTCGAATCGCCTTTAAAGCACAGGAAAAGCGGCAAAACCACGACAATGATGCCCTTGGCCAAAAAGGGCGTATGCGTTTTTTCCTGAATATATTCAGGAAAAAACGCATACGCCCTTTTTCGCCAAGCAAGCCACCTGGAAAGGCAAATCAGCGCTACAAAGAAGTCTCGCTTCCCATCGGTCAAAAGGGCCATGCTGAATAAAGTGTCAAAACCAGAAATGCAGGGCAGGCCATGGAGAAACGGGAGCCTTGCTACGCTGATGGGCGGGATGTAAATTGCCAACAGCCAATCTGGAGAAGTGTACGGTGTGTCCTGAAACATCTAAAAAACTCAGCTTAGAGAGCATAGGGCACTTCCACTCATGGGCGTATAAATTGGGAAAACTAAAAATCAGCAAGACACAGGCACCCCAACGTTTAGGGCTGCTCTGTTGACAAGAACCTCCACTTCGTTACACCTTAAATATCTCAGGATAGAGAAAAATGGATAAATAAGTTGTGGTCCTTATGTACAATGGAACATCACTCAGCCATGAAATCAACGTCATAAGGCTAGTAGCAGCATGATGAGTGGATTTAGGTACGACGATTCTAAGTGAAATAAGTCACACAGAAAAAGACACTTATCATAAGATATCACTTATAGAGTGAATGTAAAAACCGCTACTCTTGAACTGAATTACAAAACAGAACAGAGTCACACGTTTAGAAAACACACTATGGCTGCTTAACGGAAAGGTGAGGTGGGGTGATGCATAAAACAAGGGTTTCAAATTAGCTCAGATACCGTTCCATAAACCCAATATGTAATAGACAAGACCTACTCCTTGCTCAGTGAATTGGACTCAACACCCCCTATTCACGGCCCAAGAATATATCTGACTAGTAAGAATCTTAAAACCTATGTATTGATATCTCTCTGTAAGTGAGTCAAGTGGGTGTAAAGTGGCATAAACACAGCAGTGAAAAGCAGCTAAACCCCATTATAAAAATCAATTACTTTTAAAAACCTGTGAAAAAAAGACAGTGAAAGAGAGAGAAATTCTTACAAAATTCGTTTAGGGGCATTGATGCTACCTGGATTCACCATATCTAGACCCACAGCTGATTGAGACATAAGGGTGGACACTCTTGGGGCTGAGAGGTTTGCTGAGGTTGGGTGAGGGAACGCAGACCCTTTAAAGTAATATTGCGTGGTACCCATCCCATGGGTCCCAAATCTCCAGGTTCAAGGGCATCTTCCTACATCGAAAACATGCATGAGAAACCCAGAAGATGGCACACTGTGTGATCGGGAAAGGTTTCTAAAACGCACCTCATTTCTCATCTCCTTGTGCTCGAATTCGCCATTCCAGCTGCTTTACTAGCAGTCTCCCTCATTGGAGAATCAGCACCTTTAACCTCCTGTTCCGTACAGGTTGCAATTTGTCCTGAGGATGAACGGGAAGAAGTGGGAACCAATGAGAGACTAGCTCTAGGTGTTGGGACAGGCACAGTTCACTCTATTTTCCCATCAGGAAGAAGAATTAAGCACAGGCTCAGCCTTCCGCCCGGGACCAGAATAGGGCCTGAAGCAATCCTGCGCTTTTGCGGCCAGCTCCCAAGAAAGCGAGTTGAAATATGGAGCTCAGGGGCACTGCAATTCACAAACCTGTAGACTTATAAATGATCACTCTCGTCCACAAATATATTGAGGGAAGGCAACGAAGAGGATTTAAAGCAAGGCAGAATTGCAGGAAACAGATTTCAGGAGGGAGATTCGAATCGCCTTTAAAGCACAGGAAAAGCGGCAAAACCTCGTCAATGATGCCCTTGGCCAAAAAGGGCGTATGCGTTTTTTCCCGAATATATTCAGGAAAAAACGCATACGCCCTTTTTGGCCAACCAAGCAACCTGGAAAGGCAAATCAGCGCTACAAAGAAGTCTCGCTTCCCATCGGTCAAAAGGGCCATGCTGAATAAAGTGTCAAAACCAGAAATGCAGGACAGGCCATGGAGAAACGGGAGCCTTGCTACGATGATGGGCGGGATGTAAATTGCCAACAGCCACTCTGGAGAAGTGTACGGTGTGTCCTGAAACATCTAAAAAACTCAGCTTAGAGAGCATAGGGCACTTCCACTCATGGGCGTATAAAGTGGGAAAATTAAAAACCAGCAAGACACAGGCACCCCAAAGTTTAGGGCCTCTCTGTTGACAAGAACCTCCAACTTCGTTACACCATAAATATCCCAGGAAAGAGAAAAATGGATAAAGATGTTGTGGTCCTTATGTACAATGGAATATCACTCAGCCATGAAATCAAGGTCATAAGGCTAGTAGCAGCATGATGAGTGGATTTAGGTACGACGATTCTAAGTGAAATAAGTCACACAGAAAAAGACACTTATCATAAGATATCACTAATAGAGGGAATGTAAAAACCGCTACCCTTGAACTGAATTACAAAACAGAACAGAGTCACACGTTTAGAAAACACACTATGGCTGCTTAACGGGAAAGGTGAGGCCGGGTGATGCATAAAACAATGGTTTCAAATTAGCTCAGATACCGTTCCATAAACCCAATATGTACTAGACAAGACCTACTCCTTGCTCAGTGAATTGGACTCAAAACCCCCTATTCACGGCCCAAGAATATATCTGACTAGTAAGAATCTTAAAACCTATGTATTGATATCTCTCTGTAAGTGAGTCATGTGGGTGTAAAGTGACATAAACATAGCAGTGAAAAGCAGCTAAACCCCATTATAAAAATCAATTACTTTTAAAAACCTGTGAAAAAAAGACAGTGAAAGAGAGAGAAATTCTTACAAAATTCGTTTAGGGGCAGTTATGCTACCTGGATTGACCATATCTAGACCCACAGCTGATTGAGACATAAGGGTGGACACTCTTGGGGCTGAGAGGTTTGGTGAGGTTGGGTGAGGAAACGCAGACCCTTTAAAGTAATACTGCCTGGTACCCATCCCATGGGTTCCAAATCTCCAGGTTCAAGGGCATCTTCCTACATCGAAAACATGCATGAGAAACCCAGAAGATGGTACACCGTGTGATCGCGAAAGGTTTCTAAAACGCACCACATTTCTCATCTCCTTGTGCTCGGGTTCGCCATTCCAGCTGCTTTACTAGCAACCTCCCTCCTTGGAGAATCATCACCTTTAACCTCCTGTTCCGTACAGGTTGCAATTTGTCCTGAGGATGAACGAGAAGAGGGGAAAACAATGAGAGACTAGCTCTAGGTGTTGGGACAGGCACAGGTCACTCTATTTTCCCATCAGGAAGAAGAATTAAGCACAGGCTTAGCCTGCCGCCCGGGACCAGAATAGGGCCTGAAGCAATCCTGCGCTTTTGCGGCCAGCTCCCAAGAAAGCGAGTTGAAAAATGGAGCTCAGGGGCACTGCAATTCACAAACCTGCAGACTTATAAATGATCACTCTCGTCCACAAATATATTGAGGGAAGGCAACGAAGAGGATTTGAAAGCAAGGCAGAATTGCAGGAAACAGATTTCAGGAGGGAGATTCGAATCGCCTTTAAAGCACAGGAAAAGCGGCAAAACCATGACAATGATGCCCTTGGCCAAAAAGGGCGTATGCGTTTTTTCCTGAATATATTCAGGAAAAAACGCATACGCCCTTTTTGGCCAAGCAAGCCACCTGGAAAGGCAAATCAGCGCTACAAAGAAGTCTCGCTTCCCATCGGTCAAAAGGGCCATGCTGAATAAAGTGTCAAAACCAGAAATGCAGGGCAGGCCATGGAGAAACGGGAGACTTGCTACGCTGATGGGCGGGATGTAAATTGCCAACAGCCAATCTGGAGAAGTGTACGGTGTGTCCTGAAACATCTAAAAAACTCAGCTTAGAGAGCATAGGGCACTTCCACTCATGGGCGTATAAATTGGGAAAACTAAAAATCAGCAAGACACAGGCACCCCAACGTTTAGGGCTGCTCTGTTGACAAGAACCTCCACTTCGTTACACCTTAAATATCTCAGGATAGAGAAAAATGGATAAATAAGTTGTGGTCCTTATGTACAATGGAACATCACTCAGCCATGAAATCAACGTCATAAGGCTAGTAGCAGCATGATGAGTGGATTTAGGTACGACGATTCTAAGTGAAATAAGTCACACAGAAAAAGACACTTATCATAAGATATCACTTATAGAGTGAATGTAAAAACCGCTACTCTTGAACTGAATTACAAAACAGAACAGAGTCACACGTTTAGAAAACACACTATGGCTGCTTAACGGGAAAGGTGAGGTGGGGTGATGCATAAAACAAGGGTTTCAAATTAGCTCAGATACCGTTCCATAAACGCAATATGTAATAGACAAGACCTACTCCTTGCTCAGTGAATTGGACTCAACACCCCATATTCACGGCCCAAGAATATATCTGACTAGTAAGAATCTTAAAACCTATGTATTGATATCTCTTAGTAAGTGAGTCAAGTGGGTGTAAAGTGGCATAAACACAGCAGTGAAAAGCAGCTAAACCCCATTATAAAAATCAATTACTTTTAAAAACCTGTGAAAAAAAGACAGTGAAAGAGAGAGAAATTCTTACAAAATTCGTTCAGGGGCAGTTATGCTACCTGGATTGACCATATCTAGACCCACAGCTGATTGAGACATAAGGGTGGACACTCTTGGGGCTGAGAGGTTTGGTGAGATTGGGTGAGCAAATGCAGACCCTTTAAAGTAATAGTGCGTGGTACCCATCCCATGGGTCCCAAATCTCCAGGTTCAAGGGCATCTTCCTACATCGAAAACGTGCATGAGAAACCCAGAAGATGGTACACTGTGTGATCGGGAAAGGTTTCTAAAACGCACCTCATTTCTCATGTCCTTGTGCTCGGGTTCGCCATTCCAGCCGCATTACTAGCAATCTCCCTCCTTGGAGAATCAGCACCTTTAACCTCCTGTTCCCTACAGGTTGCAATTTGTCCTGAGGATGAACGGGAAGAAGTGGGAACCAATGAGAGACTAGCTCTAGGTGTTGGGACAGGCACAGGTCACTCTATTTTCCCATCAGGAAGAAGAATTAAGCACAGGCTCAGCCTTCCGCCCGGGACCAGAATAGGGCCTGAAGCAATCCTGCGCTTTTGCGGCCAGCTCCCAAGAAAGCGAGTTGAAAAATGGAGCTCAGGGGCACTGCAATTCACAAACCTGCAGACTTATAAATGATCACTCTCGTCCACAAATATATTGAGGGAAGGCAACGAAGAGGATTTGAAAGCAAGGCAGAATTGCAGGAAACAGATTTCAGGAGGGAGATTCGAATCGCCTTTAAAGCACAGGAAAAGCGGCAAAACCTCGTCAATGATGCCCTTGGCCAAAAAGGGCGTATGCGTTTTTTCCCGAATATATTCAGGAAAAAACGCATACGCCCTTTTTGGCCAACCAAGCAACCTGGAAAGGCAAATCAGCGCTACAAAGAAGTCTCGCTTCCCATCGGTCAAAAGGGCCATGCTGAATAAAGTGTCAAAACCAGAAATGCAGGACAGGCCATGGAGAAACGGGAGCCTTGCTACGCTGATGGGCGGGATGTAAATTGCCAACAGCCACTCTGGAGAAGTGTACGGTGTGTCGTGAAACATCTAAAAAACTCAGCTTAGAGAGCATAGGGCACTTCCACTCATGGGCGTATAAAGTGGGAAAATTAAAAACCAGCAAGACACAGGCACCCCAAAGTTTAGGGCTGCTCGGTTGACAAGAACCTCCAACTTCGTTACACCTTAAATATCCCAGGAAAGAGAAAAATGGATAAAGATGTTGTGGTCTTTATGTACAATGGAATATCACTCAGCCATGAAATCAACGTCATAAGGCTAGTAGCAGCATGATGTGTGGATTTAGGTATGACGATTCTAAGTGAAATAAGTCACACAGATAAAGACACTTATCATAAGATATCACTTATAGAGGGAATGTAAAAACCGCTACCCTTGAACTGAATTACAAAACAGAACAGAGTCACACGTTTAGAAAACACACTATGGCTGCTTAACGGGAAAGGTGAGGTGGGGTGATGCATAAAACAAGGGTTTCAAATTAGCTCAGATACCGTTCCATAAACCCAATATGTAATAGACAAGACCTACTCCTTGCTCAGTGAATTGGACTCAACACCCCCTATTCAGGGCCCAAGAATATATCTGACTAGTAAGAATCTTAAAACCTATATATTGATATCTCTCTGTAAGTGAGTCAAGTGGGTGTAAAGTGGCATAAACACAGCAGTGAAAAGCAGCTAAACCCCATTATAAAAATCAATTACTTTTAAAAACCTGTGAAACAAAGACAGTGAAAGAGAGAGAAATTCTTACAAAATTCGTTTAGGGGCAGTTATGCTACCTGGATTGACCATATCTAGACCCACAGCTGATTGAGACATAAGGGTGGACACTCTTGGGGCTGAGAGGTTTGGTGAGGTTGGGTGAGCAAACGCAGACCCTTTAAAGTAATACTGCGTGGTACCCATCCCATGGGTCCCAAATCTCCAGGTTCAAGGGCATCTTCCTACATCGAAAACATGCATGAGAAACCCAGAAGATGGTACACCGTGTGATCGGGAAAGGTTTCTAAAACGCACCTCATTTCTCATGTCCTTGTGCTCGGGTTCGCCATTCCAGCCGCATTACTAGCAATCTCCCTCCTTGGAGAATCAGCACCTTTAACCTCCTGTTCCGTACAGGTTGCAATTTGTCCTGAGGATGAACGGGAAGAAGGGGGAACCAATGAGAGACTAGCTCTAGGTGTTGGGACAGGCACAGGTCACTCTATTTTCCCATCAGGAAGAAGAATTAAGCACAGGCTCAGCCTGCCGCCCGGGACCAGAATAGGGCCTGAAGCAATCCTGCGCTTTTGCGGCCAGCTCCCAAGAAAGCGAGTTGAAAAATGGAGCTCAGGGGCACTGCAATTCACAAACCTGCAGACTTATAAATGACCACTCTCGTCCACAAATATATTGAGGGAAGGCAACGAAGAGGATTTGAAAACAAGGCAGAATTGCAGGAAACAGATTTCAGGAGGGAGATTCGAATCGCCTTTAAAGCACAGGAAAAACGGCAAAACCTCGACAATGATGCCCTTGGCCAAAAAGGGCGTATGCGTTTTTTCCTGAATATATTCAGGAAAAAACGCATACGCCCTTTTTGGCCAACCAAGCAACCTGGAAAGGCAAATCAGCGCTACAAAGAAGTCTCGCTTCCCATCGGTCAAAAGGGCCATGCTGAATAAAGTGTCAAAACCAGAAATGCAGGGCAGGCCATGGAGAAACGGGAGCCTTGCTACTCTGATGGGCGGGATGTAAATTGCCAACAGCCACTCTGGAGAAGTGTACGGTGTGTCCTGAAACATCTAAAAAACTCAGCTTAGAGAGCATAGGGCACTTCCACTTATGGGCGTATAAATTGGGAAAACTAAAAATCAGCAAGACACAGGCACCCCAACGTTTAGGGCTGCTCTGTTGACAAGAACCTCCACTTCTTTACACCTTAAATATCTCAGGATAGAGAAAAATGGATAAATAAGTTGTGGTCCTTATGTACAATGGAATATCACTCAGCCATGAAATCAACGTCATAAGGCTAGTAGCAGCATGATGAGTGGATTTAGGTACGACGATTCTAAGTGAAATAAGTCACACAGAAAAAGACACTTATCATAAGATATCACTTATAGAGGGAATGTAAAAACCGCTACCCTTGAACTGAATTACAAAACAGAACAGAGTCACACGTTTAGAAAACACACTATGGCTGCGTAACGGGAAAGGTGAGGTGGGGTGATGCATAAAACAAGGGTTTCAAATTAGCTCAGATACCGTTCCATAAACCCAATATGTAATAGACAAGACCTACTCCTTGCTCAGTGAATTGGACTCAACACCCCCTATTCACGGCCCAAGAATATATCTGACTAGTAAGAATCTTAAAACCTATGTATTGATATCTCTCTGTAAGTGAGTAAAGTGGGTGTAAAGTGGCATAAACACAGCAGTGAAAAGCAGATAAACCCCATTATAAAAATCAATTACTTTTAAAAACCTGTGAAAAAAAGACAGTGAAAGAGAGAGAAATTCTTACAAAATTCGTTTAGGGGCAGTTATGCTACCTGGATTGACCATATCTAGACCCACAGCTGATTGAGACATAAGGGTGGACACTCTTGGAGCTGAGAGGTTTGGTGAGGTTGGGTGAGGAAACAAAGACCCTTTAAAGTAATACTCCGTGGTACCCATCCCATGGGTCCCAAATCTCCAGGTTCAAGGGCATCTTCCTACATCGAAAACATGCATGAGAAACCCAGAAGATGGTACACCGTGTGATCGCGAAAGGTTTCTAAACGCACCTCATTTCTCATCTCCTTGTGCTCGGGTTCGCCATTCCAGCTGCTTTACTAGCAACCTCCCTCCTTGGAGAATCATCACCTTTAACCTCCTGTTCCGTACAGGTTGCAATTTGTCCTGAGGATGAACGAGAAGAGGGGAAAACAATGAGAGACTAGCTCTAGGTGTTGGGACAGGCACAGTTCACTCTATTTTCCCATCAGGAAGAAGAATTAAGCACAGGCTCAGCCTGCCGCACGGGACCAGAATAGGGCCTGAAGCAATCCTGCGCTTTTGCGGCCAGCTCCCAAGAAAGCGAGTTGAAAAATGGAGCTCAGGGGCACTGCAATTCACAAACCTGCAGACTTATAAATGACCACTCTCGTCCACAAATATATTGAGGGAAGGCAACGAAGAGGATTTGAAAGCAAGGCAGAATTGCAGGAAACAGATTTCAGGAGGGAGATTCGAATCGCCTTTAAAGCACAGGAAAAGCGGCAAAACCTCGACAATGATGCCCTTGGCCAAAAAGGGCGTATGCGTTTTTTCCTGAATATATTCAGGAAAAAACGCATACGCCCTTTTTGGCCAAGCAAGCAACCTGGAAAGGCAAATCAGCGCTACAAAGAAGTCTCGCTTCCCATCGGTCAAAAGGGCCATGCTGAATAAAGTGTCAAAACCAGAAATGCAGGGCAGGCCATGGAGAAACGGGAGGCTTGCTACGCTGATGGGCGGGATGTAAATTGCCAACAGCCACTCTGGAGAAGTGTACGGTGTGTCGTGAAACATCTAAAAAACTCAGCTTAGAGAGCATAGGGCACTTCCACTCATGGGCGTATAAAGTGGGAAAATTAAAAACCAGCAAGACCCAGGCACCCCAAAGTTTAGGGCTGCTCTGTTGACAAGAACCTCCAACTTCGTTACACCTTAAATATCCCAGGAAAGAGAAAAATGGATAAAGATGTTGTGGTCTTTATGTACAATGGAATATCACTCAGCCATGAAATCAACGTCATAAGGCTAGTAGCAGCATGATGAGTGGATTTAGGTACGACGATTCTAAGTGAAATAAGTCACACAGAAAAAGACACTTATCATAAGATATCACTTATAGAGGGAATGTAAAAACCGCTACCCTTGAACTGAATTACAAAACAGAACAGAGTCACACGTTTAGAAAACACACTATGGCTGCTTAACGGGAAAGGTGAGGTGGGGTGATGCATAAAACAAGGGTTTCAAATTAGCTCAGATACCGTTCCATAAACCCAATATGTAATAGACAAGACCTACTCCTTGCTCAGTGAATTGGACTCAACACCCCCTATTCACGGCCCAAGAATATATCTGACTAGTAAGAATCTTAAAACCTATGTATTGATATCTCTTTGTAAGTGAGTCAAGTGGGTGTAAAGTGGAATAAACACAGCAGTGAAAAGCAGCTAAACCCCATTATAAAAATCAATTACTTTTAAAAACCTGTGAAACAAAGACAGTGAAAGAGAGAGAAATTCTTACAAAATTCTTTTAGGGGCAGTTATGCTACCTGGATTGACCATATCTAGACCCACAGCTGATTGAGACATAAGGGTGGACACTCTTGGGGCTGAGAGGTTTGGTGAGGTTGGGTGAGGAAACGCAGACCCTTTAAAGTAACACTGCGTGGTACCCATCCCATGGGTTCCAAATCTCCAGGTTCAAGGGCATCTTCCTACATCGAAAACATGCATGAGAAACCCAGAAGATGGTACACCGTGTGATCGCGAAAGGTTTCTAAACGCACCTCATTTCTCATCTCCTTGTGCTCGGGTTCGCCATTCCAGCTGCTTTACTAGCAACCTCCCTCCTTGGAGAATCATCACCTTTAACCTCCTGTTCCGTACAGGTTGCAATTTGACCTGAGGATGAACGAGAAGAGGGGAAAACAATGAGAGACTAGCTCTAGGTGTTGGGACAGGCACAGTTCACTCTATTTTCCCATCAGGAAGAAGAATTAAGCACAGGCTCAGCCTGCCGCCCGGGACCAGAATAGGGCCTGAAGCAATCCTGCGCTTTTGCGGCCAGCTCCCAAGAAAGCGAGTTGAAAAATGGAGCTCAGGGGCACTGCAATTCACAAACCTGCAGACTTATAAATGATCACTCTCGTCCACAAATATATTGAGGGAAAGCAACGAAGAGGATTTGAAAGCAAGGCAGAATTGCAGGAAACAGATTTCAGGAGGTAGATTCGAATCGCCTTTAAAGCACAGGAAAAGCGGCAAAACCTCGTCACTGATGCCCTTGGCCAAAAAGGGCGTATGCGTTTTTTCCTGAATGTATTCAGGAAAAAACGCATACGCCCTTTTTGGCCAACCAAGCAACCTGGAAAGGCAAATCAGCGATACAAAGAAGTCTAGCTTCCCATCGGTCAAAAGGGCCATGCTGAATAAAGTGTCAAAACCAGAAATGCAGGACAGGCCATGGAGAAACGGGAGCCTTGCTACGCTGATGGGCGGGATGTAAATTGCCAACAGCCACTCTGGAGAAGTGTACGGTGTGTCCTGAAACATCTAAAAAACTCAGCTTAGAGAGCATAGGGCACTTCCACTCATGGGCGTATAAAGTGGGAACATTAAAAACCAGCAAGACACAGGCACCCCAAAGATTAGGGCTGCTCTGTTGACAAGAACCTCCAACTTCGTTACACCTTAAATATCCCAGGAAAGAGAAAAATGGATAAAGATGTTGTGGTCCTTATGTACAATGGAATATCACTCAGCCATGAAATCAACGTCATAAGGCTAGTAGCAGCATGATGAGTGGATTTAGGTTCGACGATTCTAAGTGAAATAAGTCACACAGAAAAAGACACTTATCATAAGATATCACTTATAGAGGGAATGTAAAAACCGCTACCCTTGAACTGAATTACAAAACAGAACAGAGTCACACGTTTAGAAAACACACTATGGCTGCTTAACGGGAAAGGTGAGGTGGGGTGATGCATAAAACAAGGGTTTCAAATTAGCTCAGATACCGTTCCATAAACCCAATATGTAATAGACAACACCTACTCCTTGCTCAGTGAATTGGACTCAACACCCCCTATTCACGGCCCAAGAATATATCTGACTAGTAAGAATCTTAAAACCTATGTATTGATATCTCTTAGTAAGTGAGTCAAGTGGGTGTAAAGTGGCATAAACACAGCAGTGAAAAGCAGCTAAACCCCATTATAAAAATCAATTACTTTTAAAACCCTGTGAAAAAAAGACAGTGAAAGAGAGAGAAATTCTTACAAAATTCGTTCAGGGGCAGTTATGCTACCTGGATTGACCATATCTAGACCCACAGCTGATTGAGACATAAGGGTGGACACTCTTGGGGCTGAGAGGTTTGGTGAGATTGGGTGAGCAAACGCAGACCCTTTAAAGTAATAGTGCGTGGTACCCATCCCATGGGTCCCAAATCTCCAGGTTCAAGGGCATCTTCCTACATCGAAAACGTGCATGAGAAACCCAGAAGATGGTACACTGTGTGATCGGGAAAGGTTTCTAAAACGCACCTCATTTCTCATGTCCTTGTGCTCGGGTTCGCCATTCCAGCCGCATTACTAGCAATCTCCCTCCTTGGAGAATCAGCACCTTTAACCTCCTGTTTCGTACAGGTTGCAATTTGTCCTGAGGATGAACGGGAAGAAGTGGGAACCAATGAGAGACTAGCTCTAGGTGTTGGGACAGGCACAGGTAACTCTATTTTCCCATCAGGAAGAAGAATTAAGCACAGGCTCAGCCTGCCGCCCGGGACCAGAATAGGGCCTGAAGCAATCCTGCGCTTTTGCGGCCAGCTCCCAAGAAAGCGAGTTGAAAAATGGAGCTCAGGGGCACTGCAATTCACAAACCTGCAGACTTATAAATGATCACTCTCATCCACAAATATATTGAGGGAAGGCAACGAAGAGGATTTGAAAGCAAGGCAGAATTGCAGGAAACAGATTTCAGGAGGGAGATTCGAATCGCCTTTAAAGCACAGGAAAAGCGGCAAAACCTCGTCAGTGATGCCCTTGGCCAAAAAGGGCGTATGCGTTTTTTCCTGAATATATTCAGGAAAAAACGCATACGCCCTTTTTGGCCAACCAAGCAACCTGGAAAGGCAAATCAGCGCTACAAAGAAGTCTCACTTCCCATCGGTCAAAAGGGCCATGCTGAATAAAGTGTCAAAACAAGAAATGCAGGACAGGCCATGGAGAAACGGGAGCCTTGCTACGCTGATGGGCGGGATGTAAATTGCCAACAGCCACTCTGGAGAAGTGTACGGTGTGTCCTGAAACATCTAAAAAACTCAGCTTAGAGAGCATAGGGCACTTCCACTCATGGGCGTATAACGTGGGAAAATTAAAAACAAGCAAGACACAGGCACCCCAAAGTTTAGGGCTGCTCTGTTGACAAGAACCTACAACTTCGTTACACCTTAAATATCCCAGGAAAGAGAAAAATGGATAAAGATGTTGTGGTCCTTATGTACAATGGAATATCACTCAGCCATGAAATCAACGTCATAAGGCTAGTAGCAGCATGATGAGTGGATTTAGGTACGACGATTCTAAGTGAAATAAGTCACACAGAAAAAGACACTTATCATAAGATATCACTTATAGAGGGAATGTAAAAACCGCTACCCTTGAACTGAATTACAAAACAGAACAGAGTCACACGTTTAGAAAACACACTATGGCTGCTTAACGGGAAAGGTGAGGTGGGGTGATGCATAAAACAAGGGTTTCAAATTAGCTCAGATACCGTTCCATAAACCCAATATGTACTAGACAAGACCTACTCCTTGCTCAGTGAATTGGACTCAAAACCCCCTATTCACGGCCCAAGAATATATCTGACTAGTAAGAATCTTAAAAGCTATGTATTGATATCTCTCTGTAAGTGAGTCATGTGGGTGTAAAGTGACATAAACACAGCATTGAAAAGCAGCTAAACCCCATTATAAAAATCAATTACTTTTAAAAACCTGTGAAAAAAAGACAGTGAAAGAGAGAGAAATTCTTACAAAATTCGTTTAGGGGCAGTTATGCTACCTGGATTGACCATATCTAGACCCACAGCTGATTGAGACATAAGGGTGGACACCCTTGGGGCTGAGAGGTTTGGTGAGGTTGGGTGAGGAAACGCAGACCCTTTAAAGTAATACTGCGTGGTACCCATCCCATGGGTCCCAAATCTCCAGGTTCAAGGGCATCTTCCTACATCGAAAACATGCATGAGAAACCCAGAAGATGGTACACTGTGTGATCGGGAAAGGTTTCTAAAACGCACCTCATTTCTCATGTCCTTGTGCTCGGGTTCGCCATTCCAGCCGCATTACTAGCAATCTCCCTCCTTGGAGAATCAGCACCTTTAACCTCCTGTTCCGTACAGGTTGCAATTTGTCCTGAGGATGAACGGGAAGAAGTGGGAACCAATGAGAGACTAGCTCTAGGTGTTGGGACAGGCACAGGTCACTCTATTTTCCCATCAGGAAGAAGAATTAAGCACAGGCTCAGCCTGCCGCCCGGGACCAGAATAGGGCCTGAAGCAATCCTGCGCTTTTGCGGCCAGCTCCCAAGAAAGCGAGTTGAAAAATGGAGCTCAGGGGCACTGCAATTCACAAACCTGCAGACTTATAAATGATCACTCTCGTCCACAAATATATTGAGGGAAAGCAACGAAGAGGATTTGAAAGCAAGGCAGAATTGCAGGAAACAGATTTCAGGAGGTAGATTCGAATCGCCTTTAAAGCACAGGAAAAGCGGCAAAACCTCGTCACTGATGCCCTTGGCCAAAAAGGGCGTATGCGTTTTTTCCTGAATGTATTCAGGAAAAAACGCATACGCCCTTTTTGGCCAACCAAGCAACCTGGAAAGGCAAATCAGCGATACAAAGAAGTCTAGCTTCCCATCGGTCAAAAGGGCCATGCTGAATAAAGTGTCAAAACCAGAAATGCAGGACAGGCCATGGAGAAACGGGAGCCTTGCTACGCTGATGGGCGGGATGTAAATTGCCAACAGCCACTCTGGAGAAGTGTACGGTGTGTCCTGAAACATCTAAAAAACTCAGCTTAGAGAGCATAGGGCACTTCCACTCATGGGCGTATAAAGTGGGAACATTAAAAACCAGCAAGACACAGGCACCCCAAAGATTAGGGCTGCTCTGTTGACAAGAACCTCCAACTTCGTTACACCTTAAATATCCCAGGAAAGAGAAAAATGGATAAAGATGTTGTGGTCCTTATGTACAATGGAATATCACTCAGCCATGAAATCAACGTCATAAGGCTAGTAGCAGCATGATGAGTGGATTTAGGTTCTACGATTCTAAGTGAAATAAGTCACACAGAAAAAGACACTTATCATAAGATATCACTTATAGAGGGAATGTAAAAACCGCTACCCTTGAACTGAATTACAAAACAGAACAGAGTCACACGTTTAGAAAACACACTATGGCTGCTTAACGGGAAAGGTGAGGTGGGGTGATGCATAAAACAAGGGTTTCAAATTAGCTCAGATACCGTTCCATAAACCCAATATGTAATAGACAAGACCTATTCCTTGCTCAGTGAATTGGACTCAACACCCCCTATTCACGGCCCAAGAATATATCTGACTAGTAAGAATCTTAAAACCTATGTATTGATATCTCTTAGTAAGTGAGTCAAGTGGGTGTAAAGTGGCATAAACACAGCAGTGAAAAGCAGCTAAACCCCATTATAAAAATCAATTACTTTTAAAACCCTGTGAAAAAAAGACAGTGAAAGAGAGAGAAATTCTTACAAAATTCGTTCAGGGGCAGTTATGCTACCTGGATTGACCATATCTAGACCCACAGCTGATTGAGACATAAGGGTGGACACTCTTGGGGCTGAGAGGTTTGGTGAGATTGGGTGAGCAAACGCAGACCCTTTAAAGTAATAGTGCGTGGTACCCATCCCATGGGTCCCAAATCTCCAGGTTCAAGGGCATCTTCCTACATCGAAAACGTGCATGAGAAACCCAGAAGATGGTACACTGTGTGATCGGGAAAGGTTTCTAAAACGCACCTCATTTCTCATGTCCTTGTGCTCGGGTTCGCCATTCCAGCCGCATTACTAGCAATCTCCCTCCTTGGAGAATCAGCACCTTTAACCTCCTGTTTCGTACAGGTTGCAATTTGTCCTGAGGATGAACGGGAAGAAGTGGGAACCAATGAGAGACTAGCTCTAGGTGTTGGGACAGGCACAGGTCACTCTATTTTCCCATCAGGAAGAAGAATTAAGCACAGGCTCAGCCTTCCGCCCGGGACCAGAATAGGGCCTGAGGCAATCCTGCGCTTTTGCGGCCAGCTCCCAAGAAAGCGAGTTGAAAAATGGAGCTCAGGGGCACTGCAATTCACAAACCTGCAGACTTATAAATGATCACTCTCATCCACAAATATATTGAGGGAAGGCAACGAAGAGGATTTGAAAGCAAGGCAGAATTGCAGGAAACAGATTTCAGGAGGGAGATTCGAATCGCCTTTAAAGCACAGGAAAAGCGGCAAAACCTCGTCACTGATGCCCTTGGCCAAAAAGGGCGTATGCGTTTTTTCCTGAATGTATTCAGGAAAAAACGCATACGCCCTTTTTGGCCAACCAAGCAACCTGGAAAGGCAAATCAGCGATACAAAGAAGTCTAGCTTCCCATCGGTCAAAAGGGCCATGCTGAATAAAGTGTCAAAACCAGAAATGCAGGACAGGCCATGGAGAAACGGGAGCCTTGCTACGCTGATGGGCGGGATGTAAATTGCCAACAGCCACTCTGGAGAAGTGTACGGTGTGTCCTGAAACATCTAAAAAACTCAGCTTAGAGAGCATAGGGCACTTCCACTCATGGGCGTATAAAGTGGGAACATTAAAAACCAGCAAGACACAGGCACCCCAAAGATTAGGGCTGCTCTGTTGACAAGAACCTCCAACTTCGTTACACCTTAAATATCCCAGGAAAGAGAAAAATGGATAAAGATGTTGTGGTCCTTATGTACAATGGAATATCACTCAGCCATGAAATCAACGTCATAAGGCTAGTAGCAGCATGATGAGTGGATTTAGGTTCTACGATTCTAAGTGAAATAAGTCACACAGAAAAAGACACTTATCATAAGATATCACTTATAGAGGGAATGTAAAAACCGCTACCCTTGAACTGAATTACAAAACAGAACAGAGTCACACGTTTAGAAAACACACTATGGCTGCTTAACGGGAAAGGTGAGGTGGGGTGATGCATAAAACAAGGGTTTCAAATTAGCTCAGATACCGTTCCATAAACCCAATATGTAATAGACAAGACCTACTCCTTGCTCAGTGAATTGGACTCAACACCCCCTATTCACGGCCCAAGAATATATCTGACTAGTAAGAATCTTAAAACCTATGTATTGATATCTCTTAGTAAGTGAGTCAAGTGGGTGTAAAGTGGCATAAACACAGCAGTGAAAAGCAGCTAAACCCCATTATAAAAATCAATTACTTTTAAAACCCTGTGAAAAAAAGACAGTGAAAGAGAGAGAAATTCTTACAAAATTCGTTCAGGGGCAGTTATGCTACCTGGATTGACCATATCTAGACCCACAGCTGATTGAGACATAAGGGTGGACACTCTTGGGGCTGAGAGGTTTGGTGAGATTGGGTGAGCAAACGCAGACCCTTTAAAGTAATAGTGCGTGGTACCCATCCCATGGGTCCCAAATCTCCAGGTTCAAGGGCATCTTCCTACATCGAAAACGTGCATGAGAAACCCAGAAGATGGTACACTGTGTGATCGGGAAAGGTTTCTAAAACGCACCTCATTTCTCATGTCCTTGTGCTCGGGTTCGCCATTCCAGCCGCATTACTAGCAATCTCCCTCCTTGGAGAATCAGCACCTTTAACCTCCTGTTTCGTACAGGTTGCAATTTGTCCTGAGGATGAACGGGAAGAAGTGGGAACCAATGAGAGACTAGCTCTAGGTGTTGGGACAGGCACAGGTCACTCTATTTTCCCATCAGGAAGAAGAATTAAGCACAGGCTCAGCCTTCCGCCCGGGACCAGAATAGGGCCTGAAGCAATCCTGCGCTTTTGCGGCCAGCTCCCAAGAAAGCGAGTTGAAAAATGGAGCTCAGGGGCACTGCAATTCACAAACCTGCAGACTTATAAATGATCACTCTCATCCACAAATATATTGAGGGAAGGCAACGAAGAGGATTTGAAAGCAAGGCAGAATTGCAGGAAACAGATTTCAGGAGGGAGATTCGAATCGCCTTTAAAGCACAGGAAAAGCGGCAAAACCTCGTCAGTGATGCCCTTGGCCAAAAAGGGCGTATGCGTTTTTTCCTGAATATATTCAGGAAAAAACGCATACGCCCTTTTTGGCCAACCAAGCAACCTGGAAAGGCAAAACAGCGCTACAAAGAAGTCTCACTTCCCATCGGTCAAAAGGGCCATGCTGAATAAAGTGTCAAAACCAGAAATGCAGGACAGGCCATGGAGAAACGGGAGTCTTGCTACGCTGATGGGCGGGATGTAAATTGCCAACAGCCACTCTGGAGAAGTGTACGGTGTGTCCTGAAACATCTAAAAAACTCAGCTTAGAGAGCATAGGGCACTTCCACTCATGGGCGTATAAAGTGGGAAAATTAAAAACAAGCAAGACACAGGCACCCCAAAGTTTAGGGCTGCTCTGTTGACAAGAACCTCCAACTTCGTTACACCTTAAATATCCCAGGAAAGAGAAAAATGGATAAAGATGTTGTGGTCCTTATGTACAATGGAATATCACTCAGCCATGAAATCAACGTCATAAGGCTAGTAGCAGCATGATGAGTGGATTTAGGTACGACGATTCTAAGTGAAATAAGTCACACAGAAAAAGACACTTATCATAAGATATCACTTATAGAGGGAATGTAAAAACCGCTACCCTTGAACTGAATTACAAAACAGAACAGAGTCACACGTTTAGAAAACACACTATGGCTGCTTAACGGGAAAGGTGAGGTGGGGTGATGCATAAAACAAGGGTTTCAAATTAGCTCAGATACCGTTCCATAAACCCAATATGTACTAGACAAGACCTACTCCTTGCTCAGTGAATTGGACTCAAAACCCCCTATTCACGGCCCAAGAATATATCTGACTAGTAAGAATCTTAAAACCTATGTATTGATATCTATCTGTAAGTGAGTCATGTGGGTGTAAAGTGACATAAACACAGCATTGAATAGCTGCTAAACCCCATTATAAAAATCAATTACTTTTAAAAACCTGTGAAAAAAAGACAGTGAAAGAGAGAGAAATTCTTACAAAATTCGTTTAGGGGCAGTTATGCTACCTGGAATGACCATATCTAGACCCAAAGCTCATTGAGACATAAGGGTGGACACTCTTGGGGCTGAGAGGTTTGGTGAGGTTGGGTGAGGAAACGCAGACCCTTTAAAGTAATACTGCGTGGTACCCATCCCATGGGTCCCAAATCTCCAGGTTCAAGGGCATCTTCCTACATCGAAAACATGCATGAGAAACCCAGAAGATGGTACACTTTGTGATCGGGAAAGGTTTCTAAAACGCACCTCATTTCTCATGTCCTTGTGCTCGGGTTCGCCATTCCAGCCGCATTACTAGCAATCTCCCTCCTTGGAGAATCAGCACCTTTAACCTCCTGTTCCGTACAGGTTGCAATTTGTCCTGAGGATGAACGGGAAGAAGTGGGAACCAATGAGAGACTAGCTCTAGGTGTTGGGACAGGCACAGGTCACTCTATTTTCCCATCAGGAAGAAGAATTAAGCACAGGCTCAGCCTTCCGCCCGGGACCAGAATAGGGCCTGAAGCAATCCTGCGCTTTTGCGGCCAGCTCCCAAGAAAGCGAGTTGAAAAATGGAGCCCAGGGGCACTGCAATTCACAAACCTGCAGACTTATAAATGATCACTCTCGTCCACAAATATATTGAGGGAAGGCAACGAAGAGGATTTGAAAGCAAGGCAGAATTGCAGGAAACAGATTTCAGGAGGGAGATTCGAATCGCCTTTAAAGCACAGGAAAAGCGGCAAAACCTCGTCAATGATGCCCTTGGCCAAAAAGGGCGTATGCGTTTTTTCCTGAATATATTCAGGAAAAAACGCATACGCCCTTTTTGGCCAACCAAGCAACCTGGAAAGGCAAATCAGCGCTACAAAGAAGTGTCACTTCCCATCGGTCAAAAGGGCCATGCTGAATAAAGTGTCAAAACCAGAAATGCAGGACAGGCCATGGAGAAACGGGAGCCTTGCTACGCTGATGGGCGGGATGTAAATTGCCAACAGCCACTCTGGAGAAGTGTACGGTGTTTCCTGAAACATCTAAAAAACTCAGCTTAGAGAGCATAGGGCACTTCCACTCATGGGCGTATAACGTGGGAAAATTAAAAGCAAGCAAGACACAGGCACCCCAAAGTTTAGGGCTGCTCTGTTGACAAGAACCTCCAACTTCGTTACACCTTAAATATCCCAGGAAAGAGAAAAATGGATAAAGATGTTGTGGTCCTTATGTACAATGGAATATCACTCAGCCATGAAATCAACGTCATAAGGCTAGTAGCAGCATGATGAGTGGATTTAGGTACGACGATTCTAAGTGAAATAAGTCACACAGAAAAAGACACTTATCATAAGATATCACTTATAGAGGGAATGTAAAAACCGCTACCCTTGAACTGAATTACAAAACAGAACAGAGTCACACGTTTAGAAAACACACTATGGCTGCTTAACGGGAAAGGTGAGGTGGGGTGATGCATAAAACAAGGGTTTCAAATAAGCTCAGATACCGTTCCATAAACCCAATATGTACTAGACAAGACCTACTCCTTGCTCAGTGAATTGGACTCAAAACCCCCTATTCACGGCCCAAGAATATATCTGACTAGTAAGAATCTTAAAACCTATATATTGATATCTCTCTGTAAGTGAGTCATGTGGGTGTAAAGTGACATAAACACAGCATTGAAAAGCAGCTAAACCCCATTATAAAAATCAATTACTTTTAAAAACCTGTGAAAAAAAGACAGTGAAAGAGAGAGAAATTCTTACAAAATTCGTTTAGGGGCAGTTATGCTACCTGGATTGACCATATCTAGACCCACAGCTGATTGAGACATAAGGGTGGACACCCTTGGGGCTGAGAGGTTTGGTGAGGTTGGGTGAGGAAACGCAGACCCTTTAAAGTAATACTGCGTGGTACCCATCCCATGGGTCCCAAAACTCCAGGTTCAAGGGCATCTTCCTACATCGAAAACATGCATGAGAAACCCAGAAGATGGTACACTGTGTGATCGGGAAAGGTTTCTAAAACGCACCTCATTTCTCATGTCCTTGTGCTCGGGTTCGCCATTCAAGCCGCATTACTAGCAATCTCCCTCCTTGGAGAATCAGCACCTTTAACGTCCTGTTCCGTACAGGGTGCAATTTGTCCTGAGGATGAACGGGAAGAAGTGGGAACCAATGAGAGACTAGCTCTAGGTGTTGGGACAGGCACAGGTCACTCTATTTTCCCATCAGGAAGAAGAATTAAGCACAGGCTCAGCCTTCCGCCCGGGACCAGAATAGGGCCTGAAGCAATCCTGCGCTTTTGCGGCCAGCTCCCAAGAAAGCGAGTTGAAAAATGGAGCCCAGGGGCACTGCAATTCACAAACCTGCAGACTTATAAATGATCACTCTCGTCCACAAATATATTGAGGGAAGGCAACGAAGAGGATTTGAAAGCAAGGCAGAATTGCAGGAAACAGATTTCAGGAGGGAGATTCGAATCGCCTTTAAAGCACAGGAAAAGCGGCAAAACCTCGTCAATGATGCCCTTGGCCAAAAAGGGCGTATGCGTTTTTTCCTGAATATATTCAGGAAAAAACGCATACGCCCTTTTTGGCCAACCATGCAACCTGGAAAGGCAAATCAGCGCTACAAAGAAGTGTCACTTCCCATCGGTCAAAAGGGCCATGCTGAATAAAGTGTCAAAACCAGAAATGCAGGACAGGCCATGGAGAAACGGGAGCCTTGCTACGCTGATGGGCGGGATGTAAATTGCCAACAGCCACTCTGGAGAAGTGTACGGTTTTTCCTGAAACATCTAAAAAACTCAGCTTAGAGAGCATAGGGCACTTCCACTCATGGGCGTATAACGTGGGAAAATTAAAAACAAGCAAGACACAGGCACCCCAAAGTTTAGGGCTGCTCTGTTGACAAGTACCTCCAACTTCGTTACACCTTAAATATCCCAGGAAAGAGAAAAATGGATAAAGATGTTGTGGTCCTTATGTACAATGGAATATCACTCAGCCATGAAATCAACGTCATAAGGCTAGTAGCAGCATGATGAGTGGATTTAGGTACGACGATTCTAAGTGAAATAAGTCACACAGAAAAAGACACTTATCATAAGATATCACTTATAGAGGGAATGTAAAAACCGCTACCCTTGAACTGAATTACAAAACAGAACAGAGTCACACGTTTAGAAAACACACTATGGCTGCTTAACGGGAAAGGTGAGGTGGGGTGATGCATAAAACAAGGGTTTCAAATTAGCTCAGATACCGTTCCATAAACCCAATATGTACTAGACAAGACCTACTCCTTGCTCAGTGAATTGGACTCAAAACCCCCTATTCACGGCCCAAGAATATATCTGACTAGTAAGAATCTTAAAACCTATGTATTGATATCTATCTGTAAGTGAGTCATGTGGGTGTAAAGTGACATAAACACAGCATTGAATAGCTGCTAAACCCCATTATAAAAATCAATTACTTTTAAAAACCTGTGAAAAAAAGACAGTGAAAGAGAGAGAAATTCTTACAAAATTCGTTTAGGGGCAGTTATGCTACCTGGAATGACCATATCTAGACCCACAGCTCATTGAGACATAAGGGTGGACACTCTTGGGGCTGAGAGGTTTGGTGAGGTTGGGTGAGGAAACGCAGACCCTTTAAAGTAATACTGCGTGGTACCCATCCCATGGGTCCCAAATCTCCAGGTTCAAGGGCATCTTCCTACATCGAAAACATGCATGAGAAACCCAGAAGATGGTACACTTTGTGATCGGGAAAGGTTTCTAAAACGCACCTCATTTCTCATGTCCTTGTGCTCGGGTTCGCCATTCCAGCCGCATTACTAGCAATCTCCCTCCTTGGAGAATCAGCACCTTTAACCTCCTGTTCCGTACAGGTTGCAATTTGTCCTGAGGATGAACGG